>NC_056728.1:261515397-261802897 GCF_019279795.1 Protopterus annectens
CAAAAGGTGTCTGTGGCGGATGCTATGGTGGTGGCGTGACCACTAAGAAAAGGAACTGGCCGGATCCTTCAGTACCTGTCCATCACTCCTAACAAGGATTCTAGGACCATGGACAGGTATGGAAACGAGATGTTTTTCTTCAGCGACCTTTGCTATCTGCGTTAAGCTGAATTATCTTTTCACTTCACCCGAGCTTCAGCGAGATATTCTCGAAAGGGCGGTGGAAATGAACCGAATCCTTCTGCTGCTGGGAAACTCAGGAAAAAGGTGCCTCACAGCTTGCTATCCTGAATTCCATATCTAACTCCTCCCATGCGGCTCATATCTTATGGGCCCGATGGAAGCGAAACAGGAGCATGAGCACAGGAGTTGCTCTTAGGCGCCAAGCCTGGATGCGGCTTATTGTAATTTCTAGCGGACCCCTTTAAAGGCGTCCTTCACTATACCCCCTTTGATGGTTCAGCTTTGTTCGGACCTCAGGTGAAGGATACCTTGACCAGGTGTGAGCAGGACCGGTAAAACTCTTTCCTGCCGTTGGAGTCAATTTTTCCACTCCTTCTAGACCATATCCCAAAGAGATTCAGAAGGGGGAAAATAATGATTCCGTAAACCCAAGGAGCTACACGGACACCGCGTGGTCAGTTTACCCCCAGAGGCAGAGGAGTAGCAATAATAGGCAGCAGCCAGAGGCAGGGGTCCTCAGAACCAGGGCAACAGGGGAGTCTCTTCCACAGAGAAGCCTTTTCAGCATCCTAGAGGTGTTGCCCGACTGGCTCCACCCTTGCAGGCAGTCGGGAAGAGTTTCACTGTACCCAGTAGCCTGGCAATCCTATCCCAAAGAAGTGGGGTACAGTGTCGATTATATCCGAGGGTTGCGAGATCCCCTTGAGAAGGTTTCCCGATACCTCTACAATCCCTTCCAGACATCTCCACCCGGTCAAAGGATTTGGCAGAACAGAGGTTTCAAAACTCCTAGAAAAAGAGCCCGTCCAGACAGTGCCGACCAGACCAAGTAGGATCGAGGCATCTACTCAAGATTCTTTTGGTCCCCAAAGGGCCGGAGATTGGAGACCAATATTAGACCTGAGCAATCTGAACAGATTTGTCAAGAAACCAAGATTCGGATGGTCCGCAGCTCCAGTCCATTCTGCCCTTTCTGGGCAAGGACAACTGGATGTGCTCTATAGACCTTCAGGATCGTGCCTATATATAAAGATTCTGAGGCGGCTCCAGAAGGTGTCTCCACGCTTCGGCTAGGGACCAGTCATTACCAATTCAGAGCACTGCCCTCCACCATCTTCCTTCCACTGCACCTGTCATCCCCCCCACCATCCATTCCATTTCCTTCCACCAAACATTTAACTCCTCTTTTCCCCACCTACTTTCCATTCCTTCATTCCATCTACTACCACCTGTCCACCTTTTCATTTCACTACCATCCATATTACATTTCAAATCCATTTATCCATTATTCCTTTCTATTCCACTAAATCCACCATTATCCCTAAGTCACCTTTCCATCCCTTGTTCTTTCCATTCCATCTCCCCCTACTGTGCGTGTGGCCACTGTGTGTTATCCAATGGCCATCTGTCCACAATCATTACAAGGCTTTCCTCCTACTTGTGGGTATCTTTGTCCCCCTCTTCCATTCCAAGGCCTCCGTGTCTGTGTCCACCTTCCCCCTCCATTGTCCTTTCCTCCTGACAGATGTCCACAAGGCTAAGCTATTCCATGCCTTCTTTTCCTCCACTGTTCCTCTACCATCTGTGTCTGTACCTCCTTTCATTCCATTTCCTTGTTTCTTCCTTCACTGTTTCCTGTCTCATGTCCTTTACCACCCTTTCTGTTTCCGTCCCTCCATTATCTCCTGAACAAGCTTCATTTTGATCTTGTCTATTTCCCCTGTGTCCTCTCCATTTGTGGTCCATGTGCTTCAAATCCTTCCCAATGCCATGTGGTCCACTACCCCTCCATTTCTATTCAGTGCCGTTTCTTCCACTACCTTTCTTTCCTTCCTCTTCCCACAAGGCTCTAACTTTAAGATTGCTTTATCTTTCCTCCACTTTCCACTTGATTCCACATTCTTTCCACATTCGGCTGTCAGTCCTCCATTACTCCTCGGCCTCATTTCATTAGTTTTCCACGTCTCTGTCGTCCTTCATTGCAGCCCTGGGTGATTCCAGTTTTTGATCACGGTCCACCAGTCCTGGGGCCATTCATTCCTCTGCCGTTTATCCTTCCTTCCTGCTGTTCTGTGTCAGGCTGTTCGTGTCTTTCTGTCGTCCTTATATTCTTTTCGGTGTGTCACCTCCATACATTCTATTTCGAATTTCCTGTGGGATTTCATCCACAGGATCATGTCACAGTCCTCATGTGTGGCTTCTCCTCCATCCTCACTGTGGGATCATGTGTCTCCTTGGGTCCTTCCTGTTCTGTGTCAGTCTGTCCATTCGTTCACCTTGTTGGTTTCCTGTCGGTCTTCTCCGTTGTATCTCAAGTGTGCTGTCTATGGAATCTACCAGTCTTTCCTGTGGGATCCACTCCGTGTCTTTGGCCACTCAGGGTTGGCATTTCCTGTGTGCCTCTTCCTCCACCTTTTCCTTGTGCCTCCATTGTGTGTCTCTCTGTTGGGTTCGCCACTCAGTTCTCTATTTCCACAAGTTGGTCGTCTGGATCCATTAAATTACTGGTTATGCTACCATCTGTCTTCCATGTGGGTGTCTTCTCTTTGTCCTGCTTCTGGGCCGTCTTGGGGTCGTGTCCAGTGCGTTGTGTAAGTTCTCTGTTCCTTCCATTGGGGTGTCTGGTCGGGGTCCTGGTCAGCTTTCCATATTCTCGGCTCCATCCATGTCTGCTGTCTGTCTCTGTCTCTCTCTCTCTCTGTGTGTCTCGTCTGTCCTCTCTCTCTCTCTCTCTCCTTGTGTGTGTGTGCTCTCTGTATATATATATATATATGTGTGTGTATGTATGTATATGTGCATATATGTATATGTATATATATATATATATATATGTATATATATATATATATGTTATATATATATGTTTTATATATATATATGGATGTAATATATATATAAAATATGTGTGTTTATATATATATATATGTATATATATAAAAATGGTTTACTATTAAATGTTGAGGATGCACTCCGTCTTGACGGTGACCCCATCGGTAGCGTTCTTGTGAACGAGCTACAGGCTGTTTAGATGTGAGACCGAGCCATGAGCTCCAGCGATCGACATTACCGTGCAACACCTCCACACCCATGCTACCATGGGTCGGGATGGGGAGGATTTTGCCGTTCCGCACATCTAGGCGTCGATTGTAGTGGCGTTCATGATTCAGCGTTCGAGACAATCTTGTCGCACAAAACGGGATCGACAATTTGATAGTAAACCATATATAATATATATATATATATATATATATATATAAATATATATATATGTAATATTTATATATATATATATATATATATATATATGTGTGTGTGTGTGTGTATATATATATATATATATATATTATAATTGTATATATAGATATATATATATATATATATATATATATATATATATATATATATATGTCGCCACAGCAGATCACCTGTTTCCATTTCTTCCTGTCCTCTGCATCTTGCTCTCTAAGACCGCCCACCTGCATGTCCTCTCTCACCACATCCATAAACCTTATCTTAGGCCTTCCTCTTTTCCTGTTACCTGGAAGCTTCATAATTAGCATCTTTTTCCCAATATTCTCAACATCTTTCCTCAGCACATGTCCAAAGCAACGTAATCTTGCCTCTCTGGCTTTGTCTCCAAACCTTCCAACCTGGGCTGACCCTCTAATATACTTATTCCTAATCCTGTCCACCCTCGTCACACCCAGTGCAATTCTGCCACATCCAGCTCATACTCCTGACGTTTTGTCTATGCCACTGTCTCCAACCCATATAACATAGCTGGTCTCACTACCCTCTTGTAGACCTTCCCTTTCACTCTTTCAGGTACTTGTCTGTCACAAATCACTCTTAACACTCTTCTCCACCCACTCCATCCTGCCTGTACTCTCTTCTTCACCTCTCTTCCACACTCACCGTTACTCTGAACTGTTGACCCCAAGTATTTGAACTCATCCCCCTTCGCCACCTCTACTCCTTGCATCCTCACCATTCCTCTATCCTCCCTCTCATTCACACACATATATTCTGTCTTAGTCCTGCTGACCTTCATTCCTCTTCTCTCTAGGGCATATCTCCATTTCTCCAGGGTCTCCTCCACCTGTTCCCTCCTCTCACTACAGATCATAATTCTCATCTGCAAACATCATAGTCTACGGGGACTCCTGTCTAATCTCATCTGTCAACCTGTCCATCACTATTGCAAATAAGAAGGGGCTCAGAGCTGATCCTTGATGTAACCCCACCTTAAACGCATCAGTCACTCCCACCGCAGACCTCACCGCTATCACACTACCCTCGTACATATCCTGTACCACTCTTACATACTTTTCTGTAACTCCTGACTTCCTCATACAATACCACAACTCCTCTCTAGGCACCCTGTCATATGCTTTCTCTAAGTCTACAAAAACACAATGCAACTCCTTCCGACATTCTCTGTACTTCTCCATCAACACTCTCAGAGCAAAGATCACATCTGTAGTGCTCTTTCCTGGCATGAAACCATACTGCTGATCACTAATCATCACGTCCCTTCTTAACCTTGCTTCCACTACTCTTTCCCATAACTTCATGCTGTGACTGATCAATTTTATCCCTCTTTAGTTACTACAGCTCTGCACATCACCCTTATTCTTAAAAATCTGTACCAAAACACTTTTTCTCCATTCCTCAGGCATCCTCTCACTTTCCAAGATTTCCTTAAATAATCTGGTTACAAACTCCACTGCCATTTCACCTAAACACCTCCATGCTTCCACAGTTATGTCATCTCAGCCAACAGCCTTTCCATTCTTCATTCTCTTCATAGCTATTCTTACTTGCTCCTTGCTAATCCATTGTACTGTATATATATATATATATATATATATATATATATATATATATATATATATATATATACATATGTATCTCTCTCTATATACATATCTCTCTCTCTCTCTCTATATATATATATATGTGTATATATATATATATATATGTATATATATATATGTGTATATATATATATATATATATATATATATATATATATATATATATATAAACATGAAGACGAGTCATCTTATGTCATGTGGTTTTGCAGCCCAGTATGTTGCTTTTGCGAATCTGTAAGTAAAATTATCTAATTAACAGAGTCTAAGGGCAGACGTTCGTCTTTGCTTAAAAGTTTTAAGGTATATACATCTTATATGTTTTCAGTTGACTGTCATTTACTTAGTTGATACTACATGTAGGACTATAATGACAGTTTATTACCGTAAGGCATACTTTGTCACTTCTGTGAGGTTAGAAGATGTCAGAGTGCAGATACTAAATGTGACTGTTACATGTGATTTATCCAGTGTTGTCCATCTTTAATAATCTCTAAAACTTGAACTACAGATGTTAAAATCATTCCCATCCATCGACAACCTTTTTTTCCTATTTTCTGCACTTGGGATCAGGGTGTCACATCAGCAGTGGCAATCATCTAGAGCAAAGTTTCATGCTGTTTTGAGGCTAGCCCTGCCTGTGTAGTTTTTCTATACCACACAGTCACCTAAACACTCACACCTCTGGCCAATTTAGTGTCCAGTCCACCTACTGCATGCCATTGGAATGTGAGAGGAAACCAAGGCACAACTGCAGGAACCCCACGCAAAAGGCTGCTAAGCAGTCTTCCTCAGTCTCATCATACAGCACCATCCATCTCTCTGCATTCAAACTCAGCATCAGTATGAAGAAGCAACCCCAGACTGCCTTTTCATAAAAAGCCTCAAGCGTTGTGTTTTTTCTGACTTTTTTTTTTGAAGCTTGTGATTTTTTTATCCTTTCCACTCTGTTTTGAGCATCAAACAAAATATTCACTTTTAAAAATTCCATTCCCTTTTAGCATGGTAGGGCTTTAGTCCCCTTTTCTTTAGCTCTTAATGCTCAATCTCTTCTTTTCCAAATGTGCCTGTATTTGGGTCAATCTACCCACCAATGGTTGCATTGCACCTATATTGTTTAGGAGAATTGCATGATTTTAGTGATTTCAGACTTTATCAAGAATTTTTCAGTGCTACCCACCAAAAGTTTTAGAAAGCATATTGTTTAAAATATCTTTTCAGTCAGAATCAATGTTTTTTGTATATAGTGTCGCAGTACTGACATCTGGGATTTTTGCTTGCAGGAGCCCTCGTCACTTTAGACATGAAGGATTCTTATTACCACCCATTTACAAAGCCCAAGGCTAATTTCCAGATTAAAAGTTAAAAATCTATAAACCAAAAAGTAGTATGGGAAGGACTGTACTCACACCGCATGTCCAGACTTATGGAACTCTATCTGAAATTTAATCAGAACTATATCTAGCCTCCATGTATTTAAATCCTCTGTAAAAAAAATAATTCTGTAACTCATGGCTGCACCTCACCTGTATGATCTCTATTAACAAATAAATACCTTACATTCTTACTAACCTAACCTCTCATGATATCTATACCTTTCAGCAGCTGCCCTCTTTCCACTATTAGGGTAGACTTGTATCTTTCTATTTTTTTTCTAGCATTGTAGACTACACTTCTGATTCTTTTGTATATACTGATTTTCGTATTTAATCATCATTGTTTTTATTTTTACATCACTGTCGTCTTCTCATGGTTTAATGTATCCTATGTATTCCACTATCAAACTTTATGTATATATGTTTTTTTTAATTAGTGTTAGTGTTTTATTTGATGTTATTTTACTCTCTTGAGCTTTTCTTCCAGGGCCTCAACTGAAAATGGGTATTTATTACCCAGTCAGACTTTCCCAGTAAATAAATGTCAATAAATAAATTAATAAAAGTGAGAGGAGTTCTGTACTGGTTTACCTCTTTGGCGTTTTGGTCTTTTTGCTGCTCTCAGATTTTTCACCAAATACATAACCCCAGTAGTAGTGTACTGCAGGGAGAAAGGCGCTCACGTACTTTAATGATTGCACTGATACAAGAACAATCAGTCATGATACTGCAGAAAGCCTTGAACTTGAGTTTGCAGGGGTCCCAAAAACCTAGAGATCTCACTGAATGCAGAGAATTCCATTCTAAACTTTTCATAACAACTGAAAGTCCTAGAGACTGTCTAGATACTAAAAGCTGCAGTATCTTACTACCTAGAACAGAATACAGTAGATAGGAATCTTCTTGGACTTCTTCTTTTCTTCTCCTGAGAATAAAAGATTAAGTGTGAGGAAAGTCCAGTGATGCCCAAAGAGCCTGTTGAATGTGTAGCTGTGGTCCTTGGGAAATATCTTGTTCCTTATCACTACAGTATAAAGAGCTAGGCCATAGGCTGTGAACATATGACCAGGCTATACCTTGAATAGGAAGTGCACTGTCAACAACTTTTAGTTCAGGTCTTTTGGTTGGTACAGGAACAAGAGGAAGAAGTGCATCATTTTAAATTACATGAGCGACTTTTCAGTATGCCGTGCTCATTTTCTTGTTGTTGCCTCACAAGAACATATTCAGATTGTGGCAGCCAGTACCATAATGATGTGGAACATCAGCAAATAGGCAGAACTCTGTACTTAACCCCTCTGCAGGGTCACCATGAAGATTTTTGCTGTAGGTGATTTTCAAACCACCCAACAGAGTTTATTTAGCAGACACACTGAATCATTTTCCAGATGATCTGACTGGCAGTAGAGACTGTTGCTCTTTCCTTGCAATGCAGACATTTCAGTCAGCAGGATAGGAAAGTATAGGAAACTGTTACATCCTGCTTAAATCTCAATCTTTTATCACAGAGCTCTTTATTCTCACCATACACCTTTGATATCCACTGGGAACTAACGTTGGGCGGCACGATGCCAGGGCACTTCTATGGGCTAGCCTTGTAAAGCCTCCAGGGCCATTACCCTAGTGCACACCTATGAACCTATGAAGACCTGCTGTTAGTGGTGTACAGACTAGTCTGTTTTTTATATTGGTTTAATGTAGATCCTATTTTATGTCCTGCTCCTCAAATCCTTCAGTACATGTCAAATCTGTGTATGCAAGGCTTGGTCTACCTCTGTTAAAGTGCATGTATCATCTATCCGTGCTTACATTCCATTGGCGTCCCTTATTTCTAAGAACAGAGCAATTAAGCAGATGTTCATCGTGCATACAGCTGCAGTCATAACAGATGGGTTCTCCTGCCGTCAGGCGGGTCCTCGGTCGGCCGAATTCCAAAGTCCAGGTCCGGCGTCGGTTGTCGTCACTTTCTTTCCTGACGTCAGTGCGACAGGGATATATAAGACACAGCCGACGCCATTTTCTTCAGTCTTTTTGCAGATTGCCCGGCAGAAGCAGTTCGCAAGTGCCGGTCGGCCAGCTCCTGAAATTACAAAATTTGGAAACGAAGTCTTCTTTAAAGCTAAGTACCCGTTGAAACTTTTCTTGCCTCAGACCGATGTCAAAGTTAACAATTGTATTTCTTGTGGGAAGCAAATACGCATAAGGATTTCATTCCCTCTGTATACCTTGTTTAGGCCCAGACCCACGGCGTCTCGGGCTGTCGCTTGCTTTTGCTACTTTCAATAAGCGCATTATTAAGCGTCGGGCGGAGTTCGCCCAGCACTTTTGGTAAAGCTTTTAATTATAAAATGTCGCCGGAGACTCCGACTACTGTTTTGTCAAAAGCGCAAGGACAAAGACCGACCGCGAGGTCCGGTCTCCACCGACACCACGCCAAAACCGGCTACGTGGTCCGGTTCTCAGCGAGCCACGCAGCTGACTACCGGCGACACTTTTCTGGCGGTGTCTTCTGTAACCGAGACCGCAGGTTCCTCGGCCCATACCCTGACTACAGCTACCGAAGCCACTGTGAGTGTTGAGACTCTTAATGTGGACAGGTCCACTTCCACCCATGGTGTCTTCAGACCTTCTTCTTCCTTTTCCATAAAGGCCTTCACTAAGTCTAAATCAGCCATGCATTCCAAGAGGCCTGTTGCACAGGGCCCATCTCCAGGCCCCACGCCTAAAAAGCAGATGCTCAAAATGGCTGAGGATTTAATTACTCTTATCAGGGGTTCCCATCCCCCTCCGGACAAGAGACCCAGAGTGGAGGAAGATTCTCCCTCTTCTGACCAGGGCTCGATTATTTCAGAACATTCTGATGAAGAGGAACACATTACTCCCTTTTGAAGATTCTGATGCAGAGCAGTCCATTCCTTCTGTATCCCCCCAGAGGATTTTCTTTCGGGAAACCTTGCATACCTTGAGGGAACACTTCCATTGGGAAGGCCAAGATTTTTCAGATTCCAATAAAAGGCTTAGGGAATTTCTTTTGCTACCTCAGCACAGATCTCTGGCGATACCTCCTGTCTTGGACATACTTGATGATGTTTACTCGGAGGCTTGCCTTAATCCGGATTTCCTGCCTCCTGCCCCAGTCAAGCCTGATAGGTACTACAGAGTTCCTAACTCACACCAATTTCTTTACAAAAGCCATAATGCTGACCCTGAAACCATTTCTCAAGGCCCCAAGGGAATGAAGGCCTCTACTGCTAAGAATCCATTACCTTCCGAGAGAGAGTCTAGATCCTTAGAAAGGTGGGGAACAAAGGTATATACCTCGGCCACCCTAGCCATGAGGGCCTTAAATTGTCAGTTCCATATGCTTAAATATCAGCAGTTTCTGTTATCACAATTAAGGAATAAAATGTCACAACCTGAACAACCAGATTTGAAGGAGTTGCAGGATATGATGCATAGTGCAGAACAAGTGGGTAAACACACCTTACAATGTGGCTATGATGCTCTAGAGGCCTCAAGTAGAGCTGCTGTTACAGGATTGGTCATTCGTAGACATGCCTGGCTTAGGGAACAAACCTTGCCTGATCATGTTAAAGCTAAACTACTAGATGCTCCTTTATAAAAGGTCGTATTATTTGGTACTAATGCTGAGGAGATACTACGGAAAATGGAAGAAAAAGCTAAATCTATGCAAACTGTCAAAGCTTTTCTACAGGTACAACCACCACGTTTTAGCAGAAATTGGCCTTCAAAAACTGGTCCTTTCCAGCCACGGACAAGCCCCAAAGAGGTAGATACAGGCGCACAAGGGGCAGAGGACAATCTCAAGGATCATATAGAGGCAGACAATGGCAATCTCCAGCACCAAGAGGTGGCGAAGACAGTGCACAATAATACAGGAAACAAACCCAATGACTTTCCCCTTTGCATGCCAAGCAAGGCTCAGATGGCAGCACTGTTGGGAGGAAAGCTGGCATTATTTTCAAAAAATTGGCATATTATCACAAAAGACAAATGGATCCTGGACATTATAAACAGAGGCTACAGATTTCATTTTCACACTCTTCCAAAATTGAGAGGCATGCTGAACCTGCCACACAAAGGGCAGAGGCTCAAATACAAATTTCAAAGCTCATGGACATGAAAGCTATTCAAGAGGTACCTACTCACGAACAAGGTCAAGGTTTTTATTCCAGACTATTCCTGGTACCAAGGAAGGGAACCGATTGGAGACCCATTTTGGATTTATCCATCCTAAACACATTTCTACTCGTACCAAAATTCAAGATGCTCACCTTACAGCAGCTTCTTCCCATGCTGGGCAAGGAGTCTTGGCTGGTAACATTGGACCTCAAGGAGGCATACCTGCATGTCCCAATCAGACAAAGCTGCAGAAGATACCTCAGATTTCTTGCAGGTTCAATCCACTATCAATTCTCTGCATTGCCCTTTGGCTTATCTACTGCGCCCAGAGTATTCACGAAATATCTGGCATCAGTAATTGCCTACTGCAGACTTCAAGGGATACAAATTTACCCTTATTTGGACGATTGCCTGATCCAAACGGACAGCAAACACATACTTCTGGAACATCTGGCTTATGTAACATGGTTATTGAATTTTCTGGGATACACAGTCAACAAAGAGAAATCCAGGCTAACACCATCTCAGAAAATAATTTTCCTGGGTGCCAATTTGGACACAAACACCCAGATGGCCTATCTTACACCAGAAAAACAGGGGCAACTAACTCAGTACTTCAAGATGCTAGCAAATTGTACCAGGCTAACTGCAAGGAAAATCCTGCAGGCTCTGGGCTTCATGGCATCTTGCATTCTTCTAATCCCATGTGCAAAGTTGCATATGAGGAAACTTCAATGGTACCTAAAAAACCTATGGTCTCAACACAGCCACAGTTTGGAAACAATAATACCACTAATTCCATGTTTGCAAAAAGAATTTCTGTGGTGGGCCCAAGCATGCCAAACAAACACAGGTCTACCATTCTGCAAGCCTCAAGCAAATCAAGTCATCACAACAGACGCCTCAGACTAAGCCTGGGGGCACACATGACAGACAGGTGCATTCAGGGCAAATGGTCCCAAAAGGAAAAGCACCTTCACATCAATCAAAAGGAAATGCTAGCAGTGATAAATGCAATTACAGCTTTCAAGGACCTCCTGCATCCAGGGCAATTATTGATAAGAACAGACAACACCACAGTAATGTGGTACATAAACAAACAAGGAGGAACACATTCATACCCCTGTGCAGGCTGGCCATGTCACTTTGGAACATGGCTCTGGAATGGCAAATCGAGCTTCAAGCACAGTACCTGCCAGGTTTGGAAAACACTCTGGCAGACATTCTAAGCAGAAATATGACAGACCCGCACGAATGGAAGTTGCATCCTCAAGTGTTTACAAAGATAATCCAAGCGTGGGGAAGGCCAGACATAGATCTCTTTGCCTCCCACAAGAATCATCAATTGACAAAATTCTGCTCAAGGACATTTCATCCAAAGGCTTGGAGAGTGGATGCCCTTTCTTTCAGTTGGGCAGCACGGACAGTTTACGCCTTCCCACCTTTGCCTCTACTGCCCAAGGTGCTCTTGAAAGCAAGAGCAGACAAACCAAAGATGATACTGATTGCTCCAGACTGGCCAAGACAACACTGGTACCCACTCCTGAGGAGCATAACACATTCTCCTCCCTGGACCCTACCTCTAATGCCTCTTCTCCTGACTCAGCACAGCTACAAAACTCTTCACAGTCAGCTGAAAACACTCAATCTGGCTGCATGGAAAATTTCTTAACACCACAACAGACCCTACTCTCCAAGGAGGTGCAGGATGTCATTTTGGAGGCCAGAAGGCCATCTACTAGAAAAGCTTACTCCAAAATGGAAGCGGTTTTGCTTGGAATGAGAAAAAGGGCCAGGATCCTAGAAAACTGAATTTGCCTCAGATATTACAGTATCTAGCTGAGCTGTTGAACAGTGGACTTTCATTTTCCTCCATCAAAATCCATGCCTCAGCCATTTCTGCAGAATACAACACTGATCCACCGTTATTCTCTCACCCACTCTTAAGGCAGTTCCTCAGAGGGGCTAAGAATATAAGACCTCCAAGGAAACAACCAATACCAGCCTGGGATCTTAATTACATTCTAGAAAATTAACATTGCCTCCCTTTGAACCAGCTGCCTCAACAGATTTGCAATATTTGTCCTGGAAAACAGCTTTCCTTCTGGCTATTACCTCAGCTCATAGGGTCTCGGAACTACAAGCCCTCATGGCTGTGCAGCCCTTTCTCATCTTCCATCAGGACAGGGTTTCCCTCTGAACCAACCCGTCATTTATGCCTAAGGTAGTATCCAGGGTAGCTTTAAATCAGGCCATACACTTACCTACCTTTTACCCCAATCCTCAAAACAAAGGGGAAAGGCTGCTACATTCCTTAGACATCCATAGACAGCTACGTTACTATTTGGACAGAACAAAGCCTTTCAGGAAATCAGAACAGCTCTTTGTGTCCTATGCTGTAGGAGCTCAAGGGAAGCCAATTTCCAAACAGACAATTTCAAAATGGATAGGCCACTGCATACGGTTTTGTTACTCCTTTCATGGTAAATCTGTACCTGCAGGCATCAGATCCCACTCCACAAGGGCCACAGCTACCTCTGCAGCCTTCCTCAGAGGAGTCCCTACCAAAGATATTTTGGAGGCAGCCACTTGGAGTTCTGTGCATACCTTCACTAAACACTACCACCTACCTTTATACTCCAAAACTAGAGCAGGCTTTGCCACTGCTGTGTTGCAGGGCATTCTGGCTCCTCCCAGTTCCACCTAGTGCCTACCACCCTGTGCGTAGCTTTGGGATTCTACCCATCTGTTATGACTGCAGCTGTATGCACGATGAACATAGTACAGTTTTGTACCTACCATAAATGTAGATGTTAGAGTGCTAATACAACTGCAGTCAGGTTCCTCCCTCCTTCCCTCTGGGTACAGACCTAGTGGCTAACTCCTCATCTTACAACCTGATTGGGTTATCCTTCTATGGTGTATTTGCTTGCAACTACTGATTTTTGATTATATTGCATTGCATTATTCTATATAATATATAATATATATATATATATATATATATATATATATATATATATATATATATATTGCCTTCCTTCTGGGGGCACCTGACATCTGGGGCAAGAAAGACTGAAGAAAATGGCGTCGGCTGTGTCTTATATACCCCTGTCGCACTGACGTCAGGAAGGAAAGCGACGACAACCGACGCCGGACCTGGACTTTGGAATTCGGCCGACCGAGGACCCACCTGACGGCAGGAGAACCCATCTGTTATGACTGCAGCTGTATTAGCACTCGAACATCCACATTTATGGTAGGTACAAAACTGTACTTTCCTAAAGTGAAGCCCTGTATCTCCAACCACTAAAACGCACCGTTTCTCTTACCTGGGACTTCAACTTTGTTTATACAGAGTCTGATTAAAACCTCCTTTTGAGCCTTCCAAATGCATAATTTTGGGAGAATCTTTAGCAGTTAATTCAGCCAGAATGAAGTCTGAACTGCTGGCTGTGATGTGCAGAAAACCTTACAAAAATCTTTCACAAAAACAGTGTGGTGTTGAAAACAAACCCTTTAATGCCCAAGGCAGTTTCTGAACAGCTCTCCCATCAGTTCATCCTGTTACAACTCTTCTGTCCAAAACCTGAGGATAAGGAAGAGAGGATTTTTATATACCATGGGTGTACATAGATAACTGAGACAGTAAACTAACAAGCTCAAGGACATCAGACATAGTGATGATTTGTTTGCTTCCTTCATGCAGGCAAGTAGTACTACTCATTGACAGACAGTTTTTGATTGACTGGCAAACTGCATCACCTTCTACTAAGAGTATGACAGGACCCTAACTGGGCATGTCAGGGCTAGTTTGTCAGTATCAGCTACTGCCACTGCTACTTTTTTAAAGAATCTGCCTCAGATAATAAAAAAATTGTCATTAGGACTTCTCAACAAAGAAACTGTGAGCACAAGTTGGATGCCTAGTCTGGAAGTCAAATGTCCTTGGCATTACAGTTTTACAAGAATAGTGTAACCATTGTTAGTCCTGTGCCAGGAGCGAGTACTGCTTGGCACTTTTCCAGTGCAATAGTGGTTCATTTGACGAACATGGTACAGCTCTCTGAGGATATTCAGGTTAACCTTCGAAGGATCATTGCTGCAGAATGGGTTTTACTTCTCCCTGCTACTGCTGCCTTCATCGTATCATTACATCATATTTTATATGTGGTTAGTACTGGGACATTTTGTTTATGTAGGTTTGTATTGGTGATAAAAGTTATTTTTTTATATATATATATATATATATATATATAGTTATATATATATATATATATATATATATATATATATATATAGTTATGGTAAGGTTTTACATAACTAATCTTTGCTACCACATACCCAATTTTGTGTTTAACCTACTCCCCCCTTTTTTTCCTGAGAGTGTCAATCTCCGTCCCTAATCCACCTCATTTCTAACTTTAGTTTCTCTGTTGTCTGTCCTATATTGCCTTTCCATCTAATTCAAGTCTGTAGATTTATAATCCCCCCCCCCCATTTTCACGTAAGTATCCGCCCATTCGCGATTCGGTAAAAAGTGCGTTCGTGCAAGAGTCCTAGACCCAGATATATATATATATATATATATATGTGTGTGTGTGTGTGTGTGTCCGTTATATCCTCGAAGAGGCATTCCACTGGCATCTATATCATAGCATTGACAGCTTAGTTTGTTGAATCCTAAAACATAGACACCTTAGCTTCGGAAGCTGGCAGTGACGAACAGCCACATAGTCTAATTCTTTCCTCAGGTAAGAATTCGGGTGACCGTCCATAAACAAAATAAACACACCCAAACATAATGGGGGGCTTTGCCCTCCCACTCCTCGATGTGGGGGACTGCGCCCCCCCCCTTTTAAATGTACCAACTCCGAGGTCACTCTGCATTTGGGAAAGGACAAATCCCCAATAACGGCCATGTGAATTCTTTCCCAAGTAAAGAGGTCGATGATGTGGCCATTCTCTATTGTGAGGGTTCGACGCTTGGATGTTGATTTAAGCATTCAACAACTTAAGCTGTTGACAATTCAGTAGGAACCCTTCCATCGACTGCCTTTTTCGTCGACCCTTGGAGCGCGAACTGTCGTGGCAGCAAACAAACACATCAGTAATTTCTTTCCCTGGGAAAGAAGTTGCCCAAAAAACACACCACTACAAACATTACAAAGGGCTTCACCCCCACACCCCCTAACTAAATGTACCAACTCCGAGATTGCATTACAGTGTGGAAAACAGCAAACTAACAAGGATGGCCAAGCTATTTCTTTCCCATGGAAAGAAGTCACTGATGTTGCCGTTCGCTGTTGTGACCATTCGCGTTTTGAGGGTCGATGAAAAGACGTTCACTGGAATGCCTCTTCAGAGACGTAATACAGACCCTATATAGTGTGTGTGTGTGTGTGTGTGTGTGTGTGTGTGTGTGTGTGTATGTATGTATATATATATATATATATATATATATATATATATATATATATATATATATATATATATATGAGAGAGATAATATATACATTCCTTTAGTTCCCAAAATTCAAAATGATAACTTTGGAAGATTCTTACCCATCTTGTCCCACAATCTGTTATGGCAAGTCTGAATCTCAAGGATGCTTACCTACATATATTCCCATTGAGAGAGCCAACAGGTTCTTTTTTGGGTCTGAGGCAGGGGATACCATTACCAGTTTATTTTCTTGATCTTTGGTTTAGCTACTGCACTCGGTGGGACTTTAAAGTGTCTGTCTGTAGTTATGGCATATTCCAGAACCTAAGGCATTCTTATATATCTGTATCTGGAGGACTCCCTGATCAAACCCAGCCCTAGACTGCATTTTACATTGGTTTCTTCCAAAACTTGGGGTTCTGTTAGCCTACCCAAGTCAAACCTGTTACCATCTAGAAAGGTAATATATTTGAGTATTGAGATTTCAGCATTGAGAGAATTCTTAAGATCACAATGGTATGTATCATCTCATTTTTATAGTTCCATAGGGAAGTACTAAGCACCGTTTTAAGCCTTGCCAGTTTCAGTTTGTGTTTCAATTGTTGAAGTCAAATATTGTTGTTGGTATTGTGGTATCATTCTTGGTGAAAGTAGGATGCTGCTGCTTAGGTTTTGGGTCATACCTGCCTGGAGCACTCTGAGAGCTCAATCTCTTGTCTGTCTTCATATAGTTCAGGGAGTTATGTCTCAAGTCATTCACACTAACATAGACAATGGCGGAGTCATTCTTGTACTTGTTGTGGAGAGAATTAAGTGCATGGGTGGTGTGGCGGACAGCTGACTGTGACCTTTTTGTTGAGTCTGGTGAGGGGGACATCAGTGTGTCTCACTACTGAGTCACCAATTACTAGTATGTTTGCTTTATTGTTATGCTTTGTGGGCTGCGTTGCTTTATTGTTATGCCTTATGGGCTGCGTTGCTTTATTGTTATGCCTTATGGGTTGCGTTGCTTTGTTATGCCTTACGTTTGTGAGACACTTGTGTGTTGACTACTGTGTGTGATGTGATTGGTGGTCTGTGTGGAATGTTTGTGTGTGTGTTTTGGGTCTCTGTTTAGGAAAGTTTTTGTTGAGGACCCCTCCATAGGTGGATGTGTGGCTGTGTGATGTGGCTGGTGTGGTGTTTGTACTGGCAATCTCCTCTTTGTCATGGTGTACTGACTATGGTGTGAGAGGCATGGATTCCAGCTTACTGATGTAGATACATCTCTTGCAAGTAGAAAAGAATTATGTGCTGGAGAAGGGGACTGTCCGTGAACACGAGGCAGTTTCTACCTGTTTCAGTATGCCCATGTGCGACCAGGCTAGCAGGGAAACTGATGAGGGAATTGTCCAGACATAGTGCTCTGAATACTTGACAGACTTGTGAATAACAGGGTTTGATAAGGGTTTGTCACAAAAACCTAAATGTAAAATAAATGGCCTGAAGCAAAAGCATCTTCCAGAAAAGTTTTAAATTACATACCCACCAAAATTTTTAAAATTTTTTTAAAAAAATTTCCCCAACAATGGGACCCCGGGGGTCTTATATTTTTTGCCCCTCTAAGAAACTGCTTGAACAAAGGGGAAAAAAGGGGGCAAAAAGGAAAAAAAAAATTTTTTTTAAAAGAAAAAAATTTTAAAACCAAAATTTTGGGGCCAAAAAAAACCAAAACCTCCAAATTCTTTGCTTTACTCCAAAATAAAAATCTCTTCCATTTTGCTCGTACACTTTCCTTGTACTAGGTCTTCTAGCTTCCATAATCACATTTAAAACTTGTTGAGGAAGTTGAGACCTGCTGTGTTTCAACACAGAACATGCCAGGCTGTCAGATGAAGAGAGTGAAGCTTGACATTGAGCAGATGACCGTCCTGCTGGGATAACAGATGTGGAATCAAAGGTTAAGGCCATGGAGGCTTCTTTACCAGACTCCGTAGTAGAGGGTACCAGTGTTGCCGAGGCCAATCTGGAGCTATCAAAATCATCCTTGGCCCGTCCTGTCTGACCTTTAACAGTACCTTTGGAAGAAGAGGCAGAGGTGGAAAGGCATACAGATGAAGGTTTGTCCAACCGAAAGACAGAGCATCCACTTTCCAAGCTGTGTGATGAAACCCCTTTGTGCAAAACTGTGGCAGCTGGTGGTTTAGTGGAGAAGCGAACAGATCTATGTCTGGAGTTCCCCATGACACTGTCAATTTCTGAAATACATGAAGATCCAGTTTCCACTTGTGGGGATCCATGATTTGTCTGCTTAACATATCTGCTAAGGAGTTCTGTGCTCCTGGCAGAAACCTTGCCTGAAGAGTTAGGTGCAAGCGTAGCGTAGTCTTCCATAAAATCATTGCATGCCTGCATAGAGGATAAGAATGTGTTCCCCCTTGTTTGTTGAAGTACCACATGACAGTTGTGTTGTCTGTTAGAATCAACACCTGCCCTGGAAGAAGTAACTCCTGGAAAGCCAGCAATGCGAACTGGACTGCTAACATCTCCTTTATGTTGATATGTAGATGCCGTAGTCTGGCAGGCCACTTGTCTTGTATCCACTTTACATTTAGATAAGCTCCCCAAGCAATGTCTGAGGCAGCTGTCGGTAAAATCTGACAGCCTCTGGCCGGGTCACAGAGAGTCCCTTGTTTAGGTGACATTCCTGAGCCCACCACAAAAATACTCTTTGAAGGCAAGGTATTATTTGAATGACAGTGTCTAAATCCTGGCAGTGCTGTGTCCATACATTTTTGAGATACCATTGTAACTTCCTCATATGCAGTTTGGCATTGGGAAGCACCAGAATACAAGATGCCATGAACCCTAATGCTTGAAGGACTGTCTCTGCAGTCAGCACGGACTGATGAGATAGTTGATGGAAGTAAAGTGACAGACTCTTTTGTTTGTCCGGGGTTAAAAGGCCATCTGGGCTGCTGTATTCAGTCTCACACCCAGAAAGCACATGTCTTGAGAGGGTACTAGACTGGACTTTATTTCGTTCACAGAATACCCTAGGCATCTTAGCACTGCTATAAGATATTCCAGATGCTGTAGAAGGTCTTCCTTTTCTTGAGCCAGAATCAGGCAGTCGTCCAAATAAGGATAGATTTGAAGTCCTTGTAGCCTGAAGTAAGCTATCACTGGAGCCAGAACCTTTGTGAATACTCTGGGCGCAGCAGATAAGCCAAAGGGCAATGCAGAGAACAGATAATGAGAATCTCCAGCTTGAAACCGCAGAAACTTCCTGTAACTTAGCCTGATATGCACATGAAGGTAAGCTTCCGTGAGATCTAAAGTTACCATCCAGTGATCTTTGCCCAGCAGGGGTAAAAGCTGTTGTAACGTCAACATCTTGAACTTGGGAATGTCCAGATAAGTGTTGAGGAGAGATAAATCCAAAAGCAGTCTCCACGTGTTCCCCCTCTCTGGTACTAGGAACATGCGAGAATAAAATCCTAGGCCCCTTACTGACACAGGGACTGGTAGAATGATGTCCAACACCCATCTGTCTTGAGTAATTAAACCCCAATTTCCTTTGAAAAGAGACAGTTGTCCTTCCAAAGGAGCTGCCAGACGAATCTACTGGCAGTTGAAAAGGCGGGTCATTGGGTCTGTTTACTGAAAGGACTGACCCCTGCCCTCACCAGAAGTCTGAGCAGGTGAACTCCTGTTCTAGGCCTAAAAGAACCTTGAGCCCTGCCCCTACCACGTCTAGACCTACCCCTAGACTGGGAATCATAAGCAGGATATGTCCACCCTTAGCAGGCCAATTTCTACTAAACTTGGTGGCTGTACCTGCAAAAATCTTTAACAGTTTGCATAGGCGTAGCTTTGTCCTCCATTTTCTTTAAAACTGCTTCCACAGGTGAACCAAACAACACATCAGACTGTAAAGGAGCATCCAAAATCCTTGTCTTAACATGCTCAGCCAAATTTTGATCCCTCAACCAGGCATGCCTGCGAAGAACAGAACTAGTGGCAGCCACCCTCGAGGAGGCCTGCACAGCATCAAAACCACATTGCAAAGAATGCTTGCCCACTTGTTCAGACACATAAACTAAATCCAGCAAGTCTTTACAATCAATACCTTCCGCCAAAGCATCCACCTTAGATTTCAATTGTGAAAGGAGATAATTTTGATATTTCAGCATGTGAAACTGACAATTCAACGCTCTCATGGCTAGAGTGGAAGAAGTATACACTTTCTTACCCCACCTATCTAACGCCCTTGCCTCCTTGTCAGTGGGAATAGGATTTTTAACCACAGAGGCCTTAAAACCTTTAGGCCCCTGAGAAACAGTTTCTGGGTCCGCCCTAGGACTCTTAAACAAATACTTATGAGCTTCGGGCACCCTATAGTACCTATCAGGTTTAACAGGAGCAGGAGGCAAAGAATCAGGGTTCAGGGAAGCCTCTGCAAAAACATCTTCCACCACATTCAACACAGGAGGTATAGCTAAGGGCCTATGCTGGGGTAAAAACAAGAATTCCCTAAGCCTCTTCCTGGAATCAGAGTAATCCTGGCCTTCCCATTTAAAGTGCTCCCTCATGGAATGCAAAGTCTCTGAAAATGAAAAATCCTCAGGAGGAGAAGTCGAGAAGGAGTGGCATCATCCACATCAGAATCAGAATAATGAGGATACTCCTGCAAATCTTCCATGAAGATTCAAGCCCCGAACCCTGTTCAAAACTGTCAAAGTCTGGTTCCACTCTAGGCCTCTTATCAGGAGGGCCCATAGAACCTCTAATCATAGTAATCAAATCTTCTGCCATTTTAAGCATATGTTTCCTAGGTACAGAACCCGAAGGCTAGGAGAAGGCCCTAGAGAAGCTGAAGTTGGCCAAGCTCAAAAAGAAGTTTTGGCAACAGAAGGAGAGGCTCTAACTACTTTGGGAAGAGAGGGAAGAACAGTTACCTGAGAAGCCCCTCAGCCTGGCCTGCCTCCTGAGAGGGTACATCCTGTAACAGTAAAGTTTCTGCCTGAGACTCTATAGAAACTCCTGGCAAAACCTCTGGCTCCACTGAGCCATCTAAAGAACCGATGTCCGGGACTGCCGGTTCATCAACCCTAGGCTTCGCTGTTTTGTCCTTGCGTTTCTTGGATGAAGCGGGAGTCGGAGCATCCGACGGCATTTTATAATTGCAACGCTTCCCAAACACTAATCTGGCACAGTCAAACCTCCTCTTAATAGTGCGTTTGTTAAACTTAGCACAAGAGCGGCAACCAACAACGTCGTGCTCAGGCCCTAAACAAGGTATACATAATGTATGGTAATCCCTATGAGGTATTTGTTTCCCACAAGAAATACAGTTATTCACTTTTCTGACATCCGGTTAAATACTGAGGCAAGAAAAAACCAAAATGTTCCCCAGGTACTTAGCCAACTCGATTGGTCTGAAACTCCGGTTTGAAATATTTCAGAACGCCAACCTGCACTCGCAAAACTGCTTCTGCATCGGATCACGCGGCAAAAGACTGAGGATATGGCGCGGTCATGCGCATTAGTACCCTGACGTACTGACGTCAGTCTAATGCGCCCTGACCGACGTCAGCCTTATACTCTGGTATTCGGGCCGACTGGATGCGGACTATACCCAATAGTAAGGACTGCAGCAATGGAAGACGAAGAACATCCCTTCCATCGACTGCCTTTTTCGTCGACCCTTGGAGCGCGAACTGTCGTGGCAGCAAACAAACACATCAGTAATTTCTTTCCCTGGGAAAGAAGTTGCCCAAAAAACACACCACTACAAACATTACAAAGGGCTTCACCCCCACACCCCCTAACTAAATGTACCAACTCCGAGATTGCATTACAGTGTGGAAAACAGCAAACTAACAAGGATGGCCAAGCTATTTCTTTCCCATGGAAAGAAGTCACTGATGTTGCCGTTCGCTGTTGTGACCATTCGCGTTTTGAGGGTCGATGAAAAGACGTTCACTGGAATGCCTCTTCAGAGACGTAATACAGACCCTATATAGTGTGTGTGTGTGTGTGTGTGTGTGTGTGTGTGTGTGTGTGTGTGTGTGTATGTATGTATATATATATATATATATATATATATATATATATATATATATATGAGAGAGATAATAAATACATTCCTTTAGTTCCCAAAATTCAAAATGATAACTTTGGAAGATTCTTACCCATCTTGTCCCACAATCTGTTATGGCAAGTCTGAATCTCAAGGATGCTTACCTACATATATTCCCATTGAGAGAGCCAACAGGTTCTTTTTTGGGTCTGAGGCAGGGGATACCATTACCAGTTTATTTTCTTGATCTTTGGTTTAGCTACTGCACTCGGTGGGACTTTAAAGTGTCTGTCTGTAGTTATGGCATATTCCAGAACCTAAGGCATTCTTATATATCTGTATCTGGAGGACTCCCTGATCAAACCCAGCCCTAGACTGCATTTTACATTGGTTTCTTCCAAAACTTGGGGTTCTGTTAGCCTACCCAAGTCAAACCTGTTACCATCTAGAAAGGTAATATATTTCGGGGCGTATTGAGATTTCAGCATTGAGAGAGAGAATTCTTAAGATCACAATGGTATGTATCATCTCATTTTTATAGTTCCATAGGGAAGTACTAAGCACCGTTTTAAGCCTTGCCAGTTTCAGTTTGTGTTTCAATTGTTGAAGTCAAATATTGTTGTTGGTATTGTGGTATCATTCTTGGTGAAAGTAGGATGCTGCTTAGGTTTTGGGTCATACCTGCCTGGAGCACTCTGAGAGCTCAATCTCTTGTCTGTCTTCATATAGTTCAGGGAGTTATGTCTCAAGTCATTCACACTAACATAGACAATGACGGAGTCATTCTTGTACTTGTTGTGGAGAGAATTAAGTGCATGGGTGGTGTGGCGGACAGCTGACTGTGACCTTTTTGTTGAGTCTGGTGAGGGGGACATCAGTGTGTCTCACTACTGAGTCACCAATTACTAGTATGTTTGCTTTATTGTTATGCTTTGTGGGCTGCGTTGCTTTATTGTTATGCCTTATGGGCTGCGTTGCTTTATTGTTATGCCTTATGGGTTGCGTTGCTTTGTTATGCCTTACGTTTGTGAGACACTTGTGTGTTGACTACTGTGTGTGATGTGATTGGTGGTCTGTGTGGAATGTTTGTGTGTGTGTTTTGGGTCTCTGTTTAGGAAAGTTTTTGTTGAGGACCCCTCCATAGGTGGATGTGTGGCTGTGTGATGTGGCTGGTGTGGTGTTTGTACTGGCAATCTCCTCTTTGTCATGGTGTACTGACTATGGTGTGAGAGAGCATGGATTCCAGCTTACTGATGTAGATACATCTCTTGCAAGTAGAAGAATTATGTGCTAGGAGAAGGGGACTGTCCGTGAACACGAGGCAGTTTCTACACTGTTTCAGTATGCCCATGTCGACCAGGCTAGCAGGGGAAACTGATGGGAATTGTCCAGACATAGTGCTCTGAATACTTGACAGACTTGTGAATAACAGGGTTTGATAAGGGTTTGTCCACAAAAACCCTAAATGTAAAATAAATGGCCTGAAGCACAAATGCTACAACTGAAACTAAGATGCTTAGAATAGCAGGTAAAGTTAATCAGGCTAACAAGCAGTAATAAGTGCAGAATAAGAGCACTTGAATAGTTAAGAGCACACAGAATAGCAAACTAAGGTAATAAGGTAGAACGCAGTTAAGTAAGAGCAGCTGAATAAAGTATAACTTTTTTTTTTTTTTTGTGGAAAGGGAGGGAACAGAGCAGAT
This sequence comes from Protopterus annectens, assembly GCF_019279795.1. Classification (NCBI taxonomy): domain Eukaryota; kingdom Metazoa; phylum Chordata; order Ceratodontiformes; family Protopteridae; genus Protopterus; species Protopterus annectens. Next base: position 261,539,187 of record NC_056728.1, read on the forward strand.
TGAGGCTATAGGGGTTGTCCTTCTCAAATGCTGTCTCTACACAGTGAAGAGATGGGACTTGTAGGGATGCTTACACTTATCAAGGTTATCAGAGCTTGTCAGAGATATGGGATGCATGGCTAGACTTAAAAAGGCCCTTGTGGCCGTTAGCCTAGTAAAAACCTATGATTACATGACCATATGTCAAATTCTAAGATGCATTATTCAAGCGAAATGGCCACTTTGTTCCCATGAATAATGTAGAATATGAACTGCATGTTTTAAATTGCAAGACAGATTATGAGTCCCCGCAGATTTATTCATACCTAGACTGAGAGAAGTAGGTTGGCACTGTTTATTTACATATGCTAATAAAGGAATAAAGGTAAAGATAACACTGAGTATGTGGCAGTGGCAGGGTAAGGAGGAGTGCAGTGGCTGAGCCAAGTATTGCTGTAAGTAAGCTACTGTATTATATCTGATTGTTTGATATTTCTGGAATACAGTGGAAATATGGGTGAAGGTAGAAGCCGGAATTTAGAAAAGTAGTGCGGAAAAACAAAATAATTGAAGAGGATAAAGGGGAAAAGTTGCAGAACACTCTGCAAATATATTCGAGAGTGTCTTCATAATGGACACTGTTCAGAAAATATGTACATACCATAAGAGAGTATACAGAGGTATTTTATTTTATACATTTATTAACTGGGTAAGCCCACTAGATACAAGTGTCCCTTTTTGGGAGTCAACCCTGATACACTACTTGCTTAGAGTTGCACACTATGCATATGGAGGTGGAAGGGATCAAACCCTGTACCCCGAACAACAGGGTGCAGCTCAGATTCTTAGTCCTGTGAGCTGTCTGAGAAGTTATTAGTAGAAATACAATGAAAACAATTTTCAAAAATAGGCAGTAAGACAGAGTTTTGGAGTATGTTTAAGATATATAACACAAAACTATGAAAAAAGTAGAAAATCAAAATAACAAGGAAGAAAGTAAAGTTTTATATATAAATAAAATGATTGTGTAAAAGGGTCAGAAGAAAAAGGTGAAGATTTTAAACAAAGAAGAAAAGATTGTTACAGATACAAGCTCATCAGTGTATATAATAAGAAATGAGGTGTGTAAGAAAAAAAAATCTGAGGCTAGAGTGCAAATTGCTTAAATCCAGGAGATAGGTCCATGCATAATTCATCTAAGTGCTTATACCTAACCACTATGCCAAAACACCGAATGTATAAAACAGAAAGTGAGCAAAACAGTAAATACTGAGATGTAAAGTATTATTACTGCAAAGTGTAAAAGAGTACTTTTGTGCTTATACCTAACCACTATGCCAAAACACCAAATGTATAAAACAGAAAGTGAACAAAACAGTAAATACTGAGATGTAAAGTATTATTACTGCAAAGTGTAAAATAGTACTTTTGGTTAGATCTTGACCATGTGGTGCAGAGGTAAAGGACTGACTATGACTCAGATGACCAAGGTTCAGCTAACTTCTCTCTGCTAGAAGGATTGACACAAAGGAAGTGAGAGTTAACATCTATCATCTGCTTGGCATCCTTAGAAAAGAGAGGCAGTGTGAAGTGCTGTGTCAGTAACCCCAACATGAGGATTAGTATATTGGCAGTATCAGCTGCTGTGTCAAGGGGACTGTCACCTCAGGTAAACTAAGGGTGACCCGTGGCATGCGTATCCAAGCATGTGCTGCTGTTTAGAGCAGCTGCTTCTAGTGAAGTCACGAGCCACTGCATAGAGGGAGTTAGGTTGGGCGGGAGTTAACCATCACTTAAGTGAAGTCCTGTCTGGCACTCAATTCTCGCCCTGAAGGGTCATGAATGGGCTAATGGGGCTCCCATTTAACAGGTAACAAATGGGATGTAGAGCTGTCACCATGACAGGGGAAATGAATGGGTTAGCTTTCACCCTGGACAAGGAACTAATGAGTCGATAGGGTACTAGATGGAGAAGGCCTGAAGAGGGAATAGTGAGGGATTACAAAAATTAAGACCTCCCTCTTAAATGCCGATTTGTAGAAGTGATTAGAGTAAAAGGCAGAGTAATGAATGGAATTATTTTTCTACTAGAGGAAAGAGCCACAGGGAATGTTCAGAAACAGTGCACAGCATTATGTGAAATAGTGCAGTGAGTGGTGACATTCATGGTGCAGATAATTCAAAGACGCAAGCTGCATGCTTGTACTATCACAGAAATAGTGCAATGTGCATGATATGCTAATGAGTACATAATGCCACAAAAATGAGTAGTTAACTTGTTAATGACTTTCATCATGTAAGCAAATGATCAAACCAAAATTGGCAGAGAAATTCAGAAGTGTATAAATTTAATGCAGAAAACTGAAGTGATCAGCATTTCGGATCACCAATATTTGTTCCATATTGGTATCCAGGTCTCTCCTGCTCCATATGGCATTCAGTGTATCAACCAGAAGGATTTTCAGTCCATTAATTGCACAATGATGTGCAGTGCATGGGGTGAAACATACAATATGTCTGTGTGCCATCAAGGCAGATGTCCTTCCATATCACTCTTGCAGTTTTCATCACCTGTGGGATCTCCTGCTAAGGATAGCCCAACGTCCGTCCAGTATACCAGTGCCGTTATTACCTAGGAGCATCTCCCATCAGACATATGCTCCCCACACAAGAGTAGGGCATAAAAGTGACATACATACACTTGTCCACAACTCTGTTGTGGTCAGTTTGAACACCATTATTGTACATCAGTCTGAACACCCTTCACTTTGCTGGTTATACCAAGTCTATGTTTTCAAGATAAGTACTCATTTTGGTGGTTCCATTATCTTTTTCTTATATTTTTTCAGTGGGTTACATGTCATCCAAGAAAGGGAAATGTTAGTGTGGGAGGCAGATTCCCCATAAGGACCACCAAAATAGGTGCCTGTTTTGCTTAGGTGCATTTCATGACCATAGTCAGTGTTCCATCTGTCAGGCCTTTTGTACCCAAGGCTTTACATAGTCATCTTTCCTCCCTTTCCATTTATCTTGAGAACCATTGTCTCAAGCTGTTACCCCAAGGTACCTGGGCAGAATGCGACCTGAAGTGTAGCCACCACTCAAGAGGATGGCTAAGAAATCTAGACCTGAGCCTTCTGCTATCCAGCCTCCAATGGTTCTCTCCTGCAGTACATAAGAACTTGGAGAACAGTCTGGTGTTACCATCTGTTTCTTCTGCTGCAACCTTCTCAGAGGCCAGCACGTAACCTTGCTTCTTGCACATCCTTGGAGGCCTTGCAAATACCGCAGACATTGTGGGTGAACCGCAGCTTATTATCTCGAGGGGCTGAAAGGTATTCCTCAGATCCTTGTTAGGAAACAGGTGCCAGGAACCTTGATTGAATCCAGCCAGGAGTCTAAATCACCACGTTTTGTCAGGGAGGACATCTGTTTGAAGAAAAGACAGAAAACTAAACATGTGGTGTCAGCTACTAGCAATCCACAAAGGGAATGGCAGGAATTCACTCTAGGCTTGTTCAATGCTTTGATGGCATTGAAGCTTCCTCAGGGGGTTTCAGTTCCTGTACCTCCTTGTTCCTCTACCTGTAAAAGGGCAAGACACCCTGAGTCCTCTAATAAGGTTTCTGACTCTGATGTTGACTCTTCAGCCTACTCCTCTCAGTTGCCCTCTCCTTTAGGCTATGGGCTGGAGGAAGAGGAATCTGTCAGTCCTGATTCCCCTTTGGAGACATGGTCCTGCATGTGATGGAACATTTTAAGTGAGATTGCGTCCAGGTGTCCAATGTCCAGAAAAGGTGACTTCACTAAACCTTCTGTTGTCCATCCTGTACTGGCTGCTCTGCTGGATACCTTCTCGATTGCCTCCTTGAAACCAGACTCCAAGCCTCCAACCCCTAGGAAGCCTGACATCTTCTATAAGGTACCATCTGCCTACAAGTTCATGTGTAAATGCCCTTCATCTGATCCAGCAGTGATTTATTTGTCTAGTGATAAGCCTTCTAGGCTGCTTCTGCTTACTTAAGACAGGGACAGTAGAGCTGTGGAGAGGATTGGTAAGAAAGTTTACACTTCTGCTACTGTAGCCTTCAGGGCTATAAATTACTGACCCACATGACAAGATACATTTTGTCTGTTCTTTCCCAAACTGGCAGGATTGTCTCTGACATGCCTGACTCTGAAGGTAATACCTCAGCTCTTTCCTTACTAGGTTCCACTTCTCAAGTTGCCCATCACTCTCTAAAGTTTAGCTATGAATGCAGTGGATGCCTTCTCAAGGGCTGCTGCCTCTGTCTCTGTGATGAGGCGGTATTCCTGGCTTGATCTTCATGCTTTGCCAGATGATATTAAAGCAAAACTCCTGAATGCTCCTCTAGATAACCAAAACTTATTTGGCACTGCTGTGGCTGAGCACTTTAAGATCTTGTAGGATCAGGGTAGGATCATGAAATATTTGAAGCACATCTTTGTTTTTCATATTCCCAAGTTTCAGAGGAAGTATCCTAGCCCTAGCAAGACTGCTTTTTTGTGTAGACTGATTAAACAGTCTTCCAAGAATAAGAAGGTTCCTAGGCATGTATTTGGTGATACGCCTACCCAAATGACTAGGCCCTCAAAGCAGTCCTTTCCTGACAAGTATGCAGCCATCAGACTTTCTGCCCTCCCTTCCTCTCAGCCATGTTCCCTTGTCCCTCAGGCTTTCTCTGTCTCTAGCAGTTTGGCAAAAAATTACAACAGACTCTTGGGTTCTCGCCACTATCATGCATGGTTACTTTATGGCCTGAAAAACCCTCCCCTCCTTCTCCATTATCCCTCTATCTGCTGATGAACACCTCCCTCATTTTTCTGTGGTGTTTTCCTTCTCCCTGCCAGTGATCATTCATGGTTGCAATCCATTGTCATCAGACACTGAGGAGATGCCTGCATTTTGTTTGCATCTGCTTCATGGAGCCAAGTGTTTGGGATTCGGCAGTTCTAGTAAGTTTGCACCTCTTTTGAGTCTTCGCCGTGCTCACAGCCCTGAATCTACACTACGGAAAGGCAACCATGTGGCTGGGGAATTTGAAGGTGGGGAGACTTGTTTGTGTGGAAAACAGGGAAGAGGCTGTTACTTTGGGATGTATCTGCACAGAGAACTGCTGACCCTGAGAGGGTGTGCTTCCATTTTTGAACTATATACTGCATATGCTGATATGCTGAAATGTCATTAAGAAAAATCTGTTAATAAATTGGGTGGCCGCAGTGGTGCAGCGGTTAGCATTACCACCTCACAGCAAGAGGTTCTCTGGTTCAATCTTCGGCTGGGGTGCCTTCTGTGCGGAGTCTGTATGTCCTCCATGTGGTCGCGTGGGTTTCCTCCGGGTGCTCCGGTTTCCTCCCACATCCCAAGATATTCTGTAGTTGGATTAGACACTCTAAATTGGCTCCTAGGTGTGAGTGCGTGCATGTGTGTGCCTTCTGTGGAAGGTTGGGTGCCGGGCTGGCAACTCAACTCTGCAAAACTCCACTGTCAATCATGAGCAGACAGGTGATCTGCTGTTGCGACCCCTAACTGGGAAAAGCCGAAAGAAGAAGACTGCAAGGTTTGTTAGACCAGGTTACCATATAAATGGTTTCACAATCTGAGAGGGCTCTTGGATTTTATTCCAGAATGTTTCTGGTCCCCAGGAAAGAGGGGTCTTGGAGACCTGTCCTGGATCTTTCTTTTCTTAACACTTTTCTCATGGTGCCATCCTTCCGAATGCTTTCCCTTCAGACTGTATTTCCCTTTTTGCTTCTCCAGACCTCTCTAGTTTCCCTACACCTAAAGGACACCTACCTTCATATTCCTATCCACCCACTATTCAGGAAATGTTTGCGTTTGTGTTCTTCCTCTCATTTTTACTTCTCTGCTTTGCCCTTTTGGCTTTCAGTGGCCCCAGGGTTATTCACCAATCGCCTGTCTCCAGTGGTTGTGTTTTGCAGGCTTCAGGGCATTCCATTCAGATGTTTCCCTGTCTGGATGACCTCTTGGCTCAGGCCCCATCCCAAATGAAGCAAGTGCCAGATCTTTATTTAACCCAGCTTCTGTGAACACTGTTCCAGTGCTAGCCTCTCTTCTTTGTCTCTTTCAAATTATTTTTTACCTGCTTCCCCTTCCAGCCAGGGAGTTTCTAAGTGCTCTGAAGTTCATGGCTTCTACCATCCCATTGCTTCCCTGGGCCAGACTTCATATGAGAAAGTTTCAGTAGTTTCTCAGATCAGTGTGGCTTCAACACTGCCATCTGCTAGACTGTCTGGTTCCTCTGTTCCCTTGTCTCAAACTGGAACTTCAGTGGTGGATTCAACAGGTATTTCTCAATCCCAGTGTTTCTGTCCAACTTCCCCAGCCATCTCAGGAACTCTTCATGGACACCTCAAAGCTGGGGTGGGGAGCTGCTTCAGGTACCCTGAAGGTTCAGAACCTTTGGTTCCCTCAACAGAGGGCAGATCACATTAACATCAAGGACGTGAGGGCTCTCATTCTGGCTCTTTAAGCTTTTAACTCACTCTGGGTGCCAGGTCCCTTTAAGGTTTTTACAGACATCACCACAGATATATGGTACTTCAGCAAGCAAGGGGACACAAGGTCTTACCTTTTGTGCAGACTAGCCCTTCAAGCTTTATAAATAGCAAGAGACCCTACAGCCAGTCTACATACCTTCCAAGTACAGTCCTGTGGCAGATTCTCTCAACAGGTCTAGGACACAGCCTCACAAATGGATGCTTTACAGAGATGTGTTTCTGGACATAGTTCATTAGTGGGGTATTTCTCAAGTGGATCTGTTTGCCTCCCCTCTGAACAGGCAACTCCCTCAATTGTGTTCCAGAGACCCAGGACCTTTGTCTTGGAAAATGTACGCCATGTCTTTCTCTTGGAAGGTAATGTTCTTTTATGCCTTTCTTCCCCTTCCTCCTCTTCCCAGTGTCCTTCATAAGTTCAAGAAGGACACTCCAAAAATCTTCTTGCACTGGTTTCCCCTCTTTTTCTGATGTTCTTCGTGTTTCACTGTTGCAGTCATCACATTTGGGTTATCTGCCTGCAGGTAGCCCTCAGTCTGCCTGAATACCAGAGTCTTGGGATTTCTGTGTCGGGTGCTGTCGCCTCTTCCATGACGTTGGGACATCATGGCGTCATGGGTATAAAACAGGCAGCTGACGCCATTAGCTCAGTCTTTCTTGCCGTGCGGTGCCCGAAGGAGAAGCAGTTCGCAAGTGCTGGTCGGCCGACTCCTGAAGTTTTCGTTTTTCGAGTTTCAGATCTGAAGTCTTCTAAAAGATAAGTACCCCGTTGTTGATCCTTTTTTCTTGCTCTAAACCGAAGTCAGAAAAAGTTAATTGTCTTGCCTGTGGAAAGCAAATACCTCACAGAGATTTTCATTCTTACTGCGTCATCTGTTTAGGCCCAGACCACAATGTTCCTCGCTGTCAGTTCTGTGCCTTGTTCAGCGCCCGAACTATTTGTCGTCAGGCTATTTTTGTTGCTAAATTCTTTCACTCTCGTTCTCCATTTTCCGAAATGCTTCAATAAGACATCCAGCTACAGATCTTCTGAAAAACATAAGGATAAAGACAGATTCAGACCGCATAGGCTGGTACTCAGTGAGGCGCCTTCACAGCCCCTGATACCCGCTTCTACATATTCGAAGGCCTCTGCTGAGATGCTGTCGGAGTCCAGTATGCCGCAAGTTGCTTCTTCGACTATGGAACCTGCGGATTCCTCTACCTTGGATGGGTCCAGAGCTGCTGTGCAGGCAGTGGCTTCTGAGGGTGTATTCCAACCTTCTGATGGTCGTATGAAACCAACATCTTCGTTTCTAACTAAAACTACAGAGTTTCTCAGGCCCAGAGTTCGCACTTTGCCTAGAAAACCGACGTCCAAAGCGCATGCTGTAGCTCCCATGCCATGGAAACAAATGCTTAAAATAGCTGAAGACCTTATAACTTTAATTAGGGGAAGACAACCTTCCCCCTCTATATGACGAAGGATTGATTTTCCTTCTGATTCTACAGACCATGAGCCTGATGACTCTGATCCCTCTGATTACCAGGACATTCCCTTATCTTCCTATGAGGATTCAGATGCAGAGGATTCCATCCCCTCTGTCTCCCCTCCAGAAGACTTTTCTTTTGGTGAAACCTTGCATACCTTAAGAGAGCATTTCCGCTGGGAATGCCAGGACTACCCACAGTCCAAAAAGAGACTCAGAGAATTTTAGCTTCAGCACAGGCCTCTAGCTCTACCCCCTGTTCGGGAGATTGTAGATGATGTCTTCTTGGAATCTAGCATTACCCCTGATGCCTTGCCTCCAGTGGCCAGGAAACCTGACAGGTACTACAGAGTACCTGACTCCCACAAGTTTCTTTTTAGGAATCCTACTGCGGATCCAGAGACCATTTCCGAGGGACCTAAAGGCATTAGGGCTACAAGAGCCAAAAGGCCTACCTCTTCGGACAGGGACTCTAGGGCTTTAGACAGATCGGGTAAGAAGATATACACCTCTGCTACTCTGGCCATCAGGGCTTTAAATTGCCAGTTTCATATGTTAAAGTATAAGCAGCATATTATGGAGCTAATTAAACAGAAAATGATGTTGATTCCTGATTGTGCAGAACATAAATATTTACAAGAGTTAATGCATTCTGCTAACCAAGTTGGAAAACATACTTTGCAATGTGGTTTTGATGCCTTAGAAGCATCTTGCAGGGCTGCTGTCACTAGGTCTGTTCTTAGAAGGCATGCTTGGCTTAAGGAACTTATCTTGCCAGACTATGTCAAAGCAAAATTATTAGATGCACCACTACATCAAGAAGGCCTGTTTGTCAATAAAGCAGAAGAAGTCATCAAAAAGATGGAGGAAAACACTAAATCTATGCAAACTGTTAAGTATTCCCTACAGGTACAGCCACCTAGATTCAGTAGGCATTGACCTTCTAAAAACTGGTCCTTTCCAGTCCCTCCCAGACCTTCTCCGTCCTAACACAGGGGTAGCATACCACCATGATTACAATCTCAGGGTATGCACAGATCTAAGCAATGGAGTAATCCCATTTCTAAAACAGGGAGTAGTAAACCAACATCCTATGGTGAAATCTCACAATGACTTACCCTTAATTCTTCCAAGCTTTGCCCAAGTACTTGCACCCTTAGGAGGAAAACTTGCCCTACATGCAAAAAACTGGGAGCACATCACCCAGACCAGATGGGTCTTGAACATGGTATCCCTGGGATACAGATTCTACTTCAACTCACTGCCAACCCCAAACGGATGGCCAAACCTCCCCCCACACCAGTGGGCAGAAACACAAAAGCAAGTACTTTCTCTTTGCAGTATCAAGGCTATTTGACCTTTCCCAGCAGAGCATAGGGGACCAGGTTTTTACTCCAGACTGTTTCAGGTACCCAGGAAAGAAAACTCTTGGCACCCTGTCCTGGATCTGTCTATTCTCAACCCCTTCCTGGTGGTTCCAAGGTTCAAGATGCTTACTCTCCAACAGCTGCTTCCTATGCTAGCCACCCCAGACAAGTTTTTTTTTTTTTTTATCTGCACATACCCATAAGGGAATCTTGCAGGAAATACCTACGTGTCACAGCAGACTCTATGCTTCATCAGTTATCTGCAGTTCCCTTTGGCTTATCTAATGCGCCCATGGTATTCACAAAATGCCTCGCTCCAGCCATTACATATTGCAGGAAGAGAAGATTCTAATTCACACATACTTGCACGATTGCCTGATTCAGGCGGACAGTCAGGAATTGTTACTCCAGCACCTGACATTTGTACAGAGACTTTTAACTTCACTGGGGTACACCATCAACAAAAATAAATCACATCAGGTACCCAGCTAATAGATTGTATTCCTGGGAGCAAGCGTGAACACAACTTCCCAGATGGCATTCCTCACTTCAGAAAAACAAATGTTATTGACAAACTACTTCATTCTACTAGCCACCAAAACCCAGCTATCTGCAAGAAAAATACTGCAAGCCCTAGGGTTGATGGCCTCTTTGCATTCTAATAATTCCATATGCAAGACTGCATATGAGGAAACTTCAACGGTACTTAAAAAGTCTCTGGTGTTAACTTTCTCAGGACCTGGAAACAATGATTCCTATCATTCCTTGCATAAGGGCAGAGTTTCTTTGGTGGGCAGTGGCCTGCTACCACAACAAAGGATTCCCTTTCACTCTACCCCCTGCCGCCCAAACCCAAACAGCCGATGCATCAGACTATACATGGGGGGCTCACATGGCAGGACAAGGTATTCAAGGCAAATGGAGCCCAAGCAAATGCACCTGCATATCAATCAAAAAGAAATGTTAACTGTACAGAATGCTCTGACACCTTCAAATGCCTTATTCTTCCAGGGCCACTATTGATAAAGACAGACAACATCACAGTTATGTGGTACATAAACAAGCAGGGGGGAAACCCTTTCCTACCCCGTATTTAGGTTAGCCATGGCTCTGTAGAACACAGCCTTGAGCAACTTAGTGCACCTGCAAGCTCAGTTCCTGCCAGGCAAACTAAATTCACTGGCAGACGACTTAAGCAGAAATCTAATGGACCCGCACAAGTAGAAACTGGAACCCATATCATTCAAGCTGCTGATCCACAGGTGGGGAGCAACAGAGGTGGACCTCTTCGCTTCCCCTCAGAACTTTCAATTGAGCAAATATTGCACCAGAACTCCCCACAGCCAAGCATGGAAAGTGGATGCTCTATCCTTTACATGGGAAAACCTCTCAATCTATGCCTTTCCCCCTCTGCCCCTCCTGTCGAAGGCTCTACTAAAGATCAAACAGAACAATCCTGATTACACCAGACTGGCCATGCCAGCACTAGTACCCACCTTTGCGCAGTCTGATAGTACAGCCACCTTGGCACCTGCCTCAGACCCCCTCCCTGCTGTCTCAGCAGAGATGCCATATTTTGCATCCGCAGTTATAAACCCTGAATCTAGCAGCCTGGTTCATCCCCTGAACCCTCAGTAAACAGGTGCTGGATGTCATCCTGGAGGCAAAACGGCCTGTTACTAGGAAATCCTATTCAGAAAAATGGAATAGATACTTTTCTTGGAGCCAGTTTTGAAGAATGGACACAAATGTGCCCAGCTTACCTCATATACTAGATTACTTAACAGAAATGTCCCACAAAGGCCTATCCTTCTCTTCAATTAAGATTCTGCCTCTGCCATCTCAGCTCATTATAATACTGAGCCACCCCTCTTCTCTCATCTTCTAGTCAAACAGTACTTGAGAGGGGACAAAAAATATAAGACACCCCAGGAGAGCTCCCACCAAAGCCTGAGACCTTAACTTTGTATTGGAAAAACTCACGCTTCCACCCTTTGAACCTGCTGCTTTAACAGAGTGAAAAATTCCTCTCCTGGAAAACAGCTTTACTTCTAGCCAACACTTCAGTAAGAAGAGGGTCTGCATTGCAGGACCTTATAGCCGTGGAACCCTTCATTATCTTTCATGCAGACAGGGTTCCCTCAGGACTACCCCATCATTTATGCCAAAGGTGGTATCTAGTGTGGCTTTAAACCAATCCATTCATTTGCCAACTTTTTTCTCCTAAGCCTCAGAATACAGGGGAAAGGATTCTGCACTCCCTAAACGTGCACAGGCAGCTTAGGTTCTATCTGGACAGGACTAAACCTTTCTGAAAATCTGACCAGCTGCTAGTCAGTTTTGTTACAGGGGCAGAGGGCAAGCCATTTCTACATGGATAGCACACTGCATCCATTTCTGCTGCAAACATCATGGGAAACCTGCCCCAGAGAGGGTCAGAACACATTCCAGTAGGGCTACGTTAACCTCTACAGCATTTCTCAGGGGAGTCCCTGCCAGAGACATCCTGGAAGCTGCAACCTGGAGCTCTGTACACAACTTCACCAAGCATTACCACTTACCAATCTTTTCTAAATCCAGAGCTGGATTTGCTACAGCAGTCTTACAGGGCCGGCTTGCCAGCCCTAATGCTTCTCGACTGCTTCCACCCATCCTCAGCTTTGGGAATCAACTCAAATGTGATGACTGCAACAGTGAAACACGAAGAACATAGTACAGTTGTGTACACTTACCATAAATGTAGATGTTTGAGTGTATTCACTGTTGCAGTACTGGTTACGCTCCCTCCAGCCCCCTGACTTCTCTTCACTTCCACCTATCCTTTTTGTTGAGCATAACTTATATCATTGGTATTTGCTTTTTGCTGGGGCTGTTCCACATCATGTGATTGCTTCCTATTTAGGGGGCTCCTGACATCTGGGGCAAGAAAAACTGATGTAATAGCTTCGGCTGCATGTTTTATACCCATGACGTCCTGAAGTCATGGAAGAGGCAACAGCATCCAACATAGAAATCCAAAGACTCTGGTATTCAGGCCGACTGAGGGCTACCTGCAGGCAAATAACCCAAATGTGATGACTGCAACAGTGAATACACTCGAACATCTACACTTATGGTAAGTGTACACAACTGTACTTTTGGCCAGGGGCAGTCATTACAAGTTACCTGACTGCATGGGCCTTCTCACACAGGACAGTGCATCTCTCCTCCACACTCACTTGTCCATTCTTCAACAAAAACTTTGAGTGAAAAGTTTTGGTTCTTTTCCCACACTAATTTTTTCAGGATGTGCTTAGAGTCCTGCAGGAGTCCAGGAAACCCAATACCAGAAAATCATATATGTCTAGTTGGAACAGATTTTCTGTCTGATGTCGTAAACATCAGGATCCCTTTTCAGTGTGGGGGGGGGGGTCCTCTTAAATGTCCTTCTATTCCAGTGTTGCAGTATTCACTAGTGGATTTACCCTTCTTTCCATCAGCTCATCCGGCCAGGTTTCCAAAGCTTTTCCAGTCTCTGATGGTGCGTCAGACGTCTGATGTGTTGGCAGGTATGTGGGCCATAAATGTGATGTCTGCGCGCACTAGCCCTCAGAACTTTTCAGCCGCCAGCCTTACGCCAGGTGTTACTCGCGGACGTCGGATCAGTTTCGCATTAAGATAAGTACCCTGTTGGGGATTTTCTTCAGACCGTTTTGTAGTATTATAGTCTGTTAATGTCCGGTAAGAGCAAGTGCAACTGTGGTCGCCAAATTCCTGATAAAGACACCCACGACCAGTGCCTTTTTTTTGTTTGGGCAGGGATCACGATTATAAAAACTGCCATTTGTAAGTCATTGTCTCGAAGACCCTTCGTCGCCGACTTCAGGCCCTTGACTTATACCTTGAAAACCAGCGCCTTAGACAGATTGCTCTCTGTATGGAAGCAGCCTCTGATGCCCCATCCGAACCACCCAGGAAGAGGGCCAAGCCCATGCGGCTGTCTACTTCCACTGCCCTTCCCTCCACCGATTCTCAGCATGTAGCTGTCATCAGCTTGGCCGAGGAACCGACATCCGCCACTTTGGATAAAGCGGGTACCTGTCAGGGGGCCGCACAATCCAGAGCGGACAACACGTCCGGGGAGGGTATCACGGGGACTGGTTCAGATGCCAGGGGGAACCAGTATCTGGCATGGGCGCTTCGGACCAGGCCTCCACCTCTCCTACTATGACTTACAGGCCTACCGTCAGCCAGATGCTTACTTGGCCGACCAAGAAAAAATAAGAGGCATATCCTGCCATCCCCAGAGGCCTTTCCCGACTGGCAGGCCTTCATCCAGAGCCTCTACAATGCCTTCTGACCCTTAGGCCTACTCCAGACCTTCCTCCTGCTGCTCCACGTCTTCTTAGTCCCAGGCCTCTTCTGCCATACCTAGACAACCTTCTCATTCAAGCAGCAGACAAACAAACCCTCTTCGCCCACACAAAGGAGCTCCTGCTCCTGTTGCAGTCTCTGGGGTTCCTCATAAACTTCCCCAAATCCCATCTGAATCCTACATAAGACATTGGCTTCCTAGGATGCAGACTCAAGACAGACCTCAGGATGGCCTTCCTACTGGAGGAAAAAGTGCTTTCCCTGACCCACCACCTACAATCTGCCCTCCTCTCACCCATCCTGACAGTGAGGGAATTCCTCAGACTTCTTGGGTACATGGCAGCTACTGTTCCCATGCTACCACTGGCAAGGTTACACATGAGGAAAATGCAATGGTACCTATGCTCGGTATGAACTCAACACTAACACCCCCTCGGGTTCAGGATCCCACTCCTCCCTTGCCTCCACCAAGAACTACAGTGGTGGCCTGCCCAGGTTGCCCAAAACCCGGGCCTTCCCCTGCAAATGCCCTCCCCTTCCCAAATCATGCACATAGACGCATCAGATCTGGGCTGGGGGGGGCACTCTGGACACAAGAATGGTGCAAGGTTTGTGGAAAGACAAACACAAACACTGGCACATAAATATCAAGTAAATGTCAGCCATACTTCTTGTCCTGTAGGCCTTCCAGCCTTTCTTCAGACAGGGCATCCTAGAGATCTTCACAGACAACACCTCAGTGATATGGTACCTGAACAAGCAAGCAGGGACAAAGTCCTACCTCCTCTGCAGGCTAGGTCTACAGTATGGGATCTGGCTATCTCCCAGGGGATGTCCCTCCAGGCAGCCTACATCCTGTCCCAACGCAGTTGTCAGGCAGACGCTTTAACCAGAACCACCTCAGACAGCCATGAATGGATGCTGTCAAGAGATATATTCCTAGTTCTAATCCACAGGTGGAGTATTTCACAGATAGACCTGTTCACCTCCTCCACAAACAGGCAACTCCAGAGCTTACTGCTCTAGAACTCACGACCTGAAGGCAATGCAAACAGATGCCTTCTTAATGTCTTGGAAGGGGAGATTCCTGTATACTTTCCCTCTGATCCAGAGCGTCCTACTGAAAATTCAGCAGGACTCACCAAAAATCTTGTTGGTGACTCCTTACTGGCCAAGGCAGCACTGGTTCCCCCGTACTTCTTCATCTCTCCAAGGGCAATCACCACAAGTTACCCCCCTCAGTGGATCTACTCACACAGCACAAGGGGACACAAATTCACCCACAGTGGAGATCCTTGCACCTCTCCCTGTGGCTGATAAGATTCTGATTCTCTTCAGACATCTGTACAATGAGGACGTACTCTCAGTCCTGCAGAAGGCCAGGAAACCCAACACAAGGAAATCTTATCTCTCAAAATGGAGAAGGTTTTCGGTCTGGTGTCACAAAAGACAAGATGGAGCCACTGGACAGTAACCTGCCTCTGATTCTGTCCTACCTGTGTGAACTCCTGAAGACAGGCTTGTCTTACACCTCCTTAAAAGCACACCTGTCTGCCATCTCTGACTGCTTGCCTATGGAACCTCCATTAGCATCCAGACTTCCAGCCAGGCTATTCCTAAAGAGTGTTTTACATTTAAGACCCCCCCCCCCAGAAAACCGACCCCTCCTGCCTGGGACCTGAACTATATGCCAGAAACACTCACTCTGCCACCCTTTGAAGCAGCTGGTAAGGCTGACTTGAAATTTTGCACTTGGAAACTAGTACTTCTAGTAGCTCTGACATCAGCCAGGAGGGTTTTGGAACTCCAAGCCCTTATGGCTACCCCACCCTTCCTAGTTTTCCATATGGACAGGGTCACCCTTAGGATTAATCCCTCCTTCACCCCCAAGGTGGTCAATGACCTTTTACTAAATCAGGCTATTCACCTACCCACCTTCTTTCCAAACCCTCAGGGAGACAGTGAGAGAGTCCTTCACTCTCTAGATGTCCACAGGCAACTTCATTTCTATTTGCATAAGACCAAGCCTTTATGCAAATCAGACCATCTGTTTGTTTCCTTCCACCCCAGGGCTCTGGGGAAAACAAACCATTTCTTCTTGGATTGCTAGGGCTATTTTCTTTTGTTACACACACCATGGGAAGACACTGACGGGCAATGTCAGAGCCCATTCCACAAGAGCCATGGCTTCCTCTGGAGCCTTTTTTAAAGGCCTAGACACCAGCTCCATTTTGGAAGCAGCTACGTTGTCCTCTGTGCACACTTTCACCAGACACTAGAAACTGGACCACATCTCCAGGGCCAGGGCAGGATTTGCCAGGGCTATCCTGCATGGGTTCCTGGAATCCTCATCCAGACCACCTCCCAGCCAGCCGTGAGCTTTTGTACTTGCCCACTAGTGAGTACTGCAACATTGGAATAAAAGGACATAGGAAAGTTGTGTAAAATCTTACCATAACCATAGATGTCCTTCTCTTCCATGTTGCAGTATTCCTTCCCTCCCACCATCCCGCTCTTATCCTTGCACCTGCTCTCCTCAGCTTCTGTACAGACTAGGCCATCAGGACTGGCTCCGTCTGGGGCTTTGTTGGTTCTGAGGGCCGGTGGGTGCAGACGACACATTTATGGCCCACGTACCTGCCAACATGTTAGACGTCCGGCACATCATCAGGGACTGGAAAAGCTTTGGAAACCTGACCGGACAAGCTGAGGGGAAGAAGGGTAAACCCACTAGTGAATACTGCAACATGGAAGAGAAGGACATCTATGGTTATGGTAAGATTTTATGCAACTTTCCTTTCTTTCCTACTTTTAATTTCTCCAAATATTTTGGGTTTTTAATACCGTGACAGGAAAGGACCCCATTCCTAAGTCAAAGTATGACACAGGTCTTTCCTACCCTTTTTTTTTTAATGTCTACAAATCTTTTGGGTTTCTAATACCATGATGAGAATGCACCTCATTCCTAAGTCAAAGTACGATTAAACTTCATGAAATTAGTACTGTTTCTTGCTCCTACTACATTGGAACTGTCTGGGTATCTTTCTTCTACATTGCTGTCATTTCTGCCTACAGATCCTGATATTTTATGACTTTGTGTCTCTCTGTATGCAAAACACTGTAGTCACTGGGTGTGGCGATTTCAATGATCAATGCTACATTTGTCTTCTTTTCATGGACCACTTTATCCATTTTTTTTAGCATCTATCTTTTGAACTTTTGGTAATGGGTGATCCCATATGATGTAAACTTCTTCATTTTGTATGATGCTTTGTGGCTCATGTTTCCAGTGTTTTTTAGCCACTTCACTATCATAATGTCGTTAAAAGCTAGTTATGAAAATAAAATTGCCAAAGATTTCAAAGACAACCACAAGGCATTCTATAACTATGTCAAGAATCCAAATGGCAATTCTCAGATCTGCTCTGAGCTACAACAGAATGGCATTAAATTTACTGATCCCAAGGATATTGCCAATATCCTGGCAGATCGATTCAGTGCCAACTTCACCCCCCTCTCACCCCCTAAATGGCCCATCTTAATACTGGAAGATTGCCAAATTCCGGTAATAACGGCCACACAGGTAAAAAACTTACTCTCCAAAGCTAAGAATACAGCATCCATGGGACCAGATGACATCCCGGGCTGTGTACTACATGAACTACAGAATGAACTGGCACCTCACCTAAGTGTCATGTTTAATCATACCCTCACCTCAGGCTTCGTGCCAACTGAGTGGCACACAGCTACAGTTATCCCACTGCACAAGGGGGGATCCACCTTATCCAGGAACTACCGCCCCATCAGTCTGAGCCTGATCTGCAAGGCCATGGAACGTATTATCATGGAACTTATAAACAAAGCCATTGGCAACCTTAAAACACTGGACCCCACCCAGTTTGGGTTTGTGAAGGGCCGAGCTTGTCTCTGAACCTTATTGACTTCTTTGAATCGGTCTCCAGAGCCATGGACTAGGGTAAGGCAGTCCACACAGCCTATCTGGACCTCGCCAAGGCCTTTGACACCATCCCCACTCTGGAATCATAGATAAACTTATTAAGCTGGGCATTAATCCCTTCGTCACTCGATGGGTTGCCAACTGGCTTACTGACAGAACCCACACTGTAAAAGCAGCTGACTCCAAATCCAACTCCAGACAAGTGACAAGTGGAGTACCTCAGGGTTCAGTCCTGGGACCACTCTTGTTTGGCATCTACTTCTCTGAAGTACAGGCCAACACTAAGGGACTCTGGCTAAGAAAGTTCACAGATGACTGCAAACTGGGAGCCATTATTGAATCCCCAAATGATGTGGATACTCTACAAAAGGGCCTTGCAGAAACGGATGCTTGGTGCCAGAGCCTTGGGCTCAAGCTCAATGCCAAGAAATGTATAGATGTCCTTCAAGGTAGCATCTGCAGTCATAACAAATGGGTTGTCCTGTCGTCAGGCAGCCCTTCGGTCGGCAGGATTCCAAAGTCTGGGTCCGGCTTCGGCTGATGTCGCACTCCACCCGACGTCATCTCTGCTGGTCTTCGGGTATAAAGGCATGAGCCAACGCCATTTTCCTCAGTCTTTCTTGCCGCGTGGCGCCCGAAGCAGAAGCTGTTCGCAAGTGCCGGTCGGTCAGATCCAGAGATTACTACTACCGAATACTACTTCGAAGACTTCTAAAAGCTAAGTACCCGTTGGGGACTCTTTCTTGCCTCAGCCGATGTCAGAAAAAGTCAATAACTGTTTAACTTGTGGGAAACAAATACCTCATAAAGATTTCCACTCTTACTGTCTGCCTTGCTTAGGCCCAGACCACGACGTAGCAGCCTGTTTGGCCTGTGCTTCCTTCAACCGACGAACGCTTAGGCGTCGGTCGGAGTTTGCTGAACAGTTTTTCGGCTCAGATTTTGCGTACATTATGCCGTCGGATCCTCCGACTACCCAAATTGTTAAAAAACGCAAAGAAAAAGACCGACACTCGCGGTCCGCAGTTTCGGCCGAAACCACGGTTAAGCAAGCCGCGAGTGTCTCGGTTTCGGCTGAAACCGAGAATACCGGTCAATCTTTAGCCGAATCCATGACTACTACTGAGGCTCCTGCTACCTTAGTTGAATCGGCCTCAGAAATTTTGCCTACTACTGTGGTTCCTAGTGATTTATCAGACCCCATCCCTTTGGATGTTTCCACCCCAGCACGTGGTGCTGCTAGGCCTCCTGCAGCCATGTCTATTAAGGCCTTTGCCAGGGCTAAAGCAGCGAAAAGTGTTAGATCAGTGCCTGTTAAGCCTCCCTCACACAGGCCCACTTCTAGTTCTCAAATGCTTACTCTGGCAGAGGATTTAATATCCTTAATTAGGGGATCCCAATCTCACCCAGACAGGGTCTCTCAGCCACCTGAAAAGAGATCCAGAGCAGAGCCCCCCGAGCCAGTGTCCTCTGATGATTCTGATGATGACTCAGACATTACAGACCAGCCAGAGGCTCCTTTGTCTACATATGAAGATTCAGATGCTGAAGAATCCATCCCATCTGCCTCTCCGCCAGAGGAATTTTCCTTTGGGGAAACCTTACATGCCATGAGAGAACAATTCCAATGGCAGGGACAAGACTTCTCAGATTCAAGAAAAAGGCTTAGGACTTTCCTACACTTACCACAACATAGGCCCTTAGCTATTCCTCCAGTACTGCCTGTTGTGGATGATGCATTTAATGATGTTTGCACTGCTCCTGATACATTACCTCCAGCCCCTGCCAAACCAGATAGATTTTACAGGGTGCCAGACACTCATCACCACCTATACAAGGCCCCACCTGCAGATCCTGAGACTATATCCCAGGGGCCTAAGGCAGTAGCCTCGACCTCAGCAAAAAACCCTACTCCTTCTGAAAGGGAATCCAGGTCCTTAGAGATGGGGAAAAAGTTTACACCTCTGCTACTCTCTCAGCTAGAGCTTTAAACTGTCAGTTTCATATGATCCAATACCAAGAGTTTATGCTTGATCAGCTAACTAAGAAGCTGTCCTCCGATGACTCCTTAGATAAGAAATATGTTTTAGAAATGGTGAATAACATTCAACAGGTTAGTAACCATTCTTTAAAATGTGGCTATGATGCACTGGAGGCTTCATTTAGATCAGCCATGACTGGCACAGTGATAAGAAGGCATGCATGGTTGAAAGAACAGGTCTTGCCGGATCATGTTAAAGCAAAGCTGTTAGATGCTCCTATGGATAAGGCCAGTCTATTTGGTACACCTGCTCAGCAAGTAATGAAGAAAATGGAAGAAAAGGCAAAATCTGTACAAACAGTTAAGGATTTCTTACAGGTTCAGCCCCCAAGGTTTAGCAGGAACTGGCCTGCCAAAAATTGGTCCTTTCCAGATTCCTCAAAATCTCAAAGAGGCAGGAATAGGGGCTCTAGGGGCAGAGATCAAGCGAGAGGAGGTGCCTGCAGGGGACGCCAGTGGCAAGGCAATAACCGAAGCACAGACACAACCACTGCCACTGCAACAGGACAATCACAGTGACTTGGCTCTGACACCGCCTACCAGGGAGCAAATAGCAGCACCTTTAGGCGGAAAGTTAGCCTTATTTTTGAAAAATTGGCACTGTATCACAAAAGACAAGTGGATTTTGCAAACCATAGACCAAGGCTACAGGTTCCACTTCCACACCTTACCAGTAAAAAGAGGAATGCCAAATCTATCTCCAAATCAAAAAACAGAAGCTCTAAAGCAGATAGCAGAATTAACAAAGATGAGAGCTGTGGAAAGAGTACCAATAACAGAACAGGGCAAAGGATTCTACTCCAGACTCTTCCTAGTACCAAGAAAAGAAAAGTTGGAGACCTATTCTCGACCTGTCCGTCTTAAACACATACATCATTGTCCCAAAATTCAAAATGCTGACCCTACAGCAACTTCTTCCCATCCTGGGCAAGGAGTGTTGGCTGGTAACTCTAGATCTCAAGGAGGCATACCTGCACGTCCCCATACGACCAAATTGCAGAAGATACCTCAGATTTCTTGCAGGATCAGAGCATTATCAATTCTCAGCATTGCCCTTTGGCTTATCTACTGTGCCGAGAGTATTCACAAAATGCCTGGCATCAGTAATCGCTCACTGCAGGCTACAGGGAATACAAATTTATCCATACCTGGACGACTGCCTGTTACAAGCGGACAACAAAAGCAAGCTGACAACAGATCTACAAAGAGTCATTTGCTTACTACAAGCCCTGGGATACACAGTCAATTTACAAAAGTCAAGACTGATACCATCCCAAACAAGAACATTCTTAGGTGCGGATTTGGACACAGTAAAACAAATGGCATTCCTAACTGCAGAAAAACAAAGACAACTCCCTCTTTACTTCTTGGCATTAACAAAGCAGAACAAACTAACAGCAAGAAAAGTACTGCAGGCCTTGGGCTTCATGGCATCATGCATAATCTTGGTCCCACATGCCAGACTACATATGAGAAAGCTACAGTGGTACCTAAAGAATTTATGGTCTCAACACAGGCACAGCTTAGAAACCGAAATCCCACTAATCCCATGCCTGAAACAGGAGTTCCTATGGTGGGCTCAAGCATGCCAGTCAAACCCAGGCTTACCCTTCCACAACTTTCAAGCAAGCCAAACCATCACAACGGACGCCTCAGACCTAGGCTGGGGGGCGCACATGTTGGACAAATGCATACAAGGATTGTGGACTCAAGACCAGCTACACCTGCACATAAACCAAAAAGAAATGCTGGCAGTAAAACTAGCAATACTGAAATTCAGACCATTCCTCAAAGAAGGCCATTTAATGATAAGGACAGACAACACCACAGTCATGTGGTACATCAACAAACAAGGAGGCACTCATTCATACCCCCTATTCTGAATGACTATGGACCTCTGGAATATGGCTCTGAGCTACAACATCCAGTTACAGGCAATGTTTGTGCCGGGAAAAGAAAACACCCTAGCAGACATGTTAAGCAGAACCACCTCGGATGCTCACAAATGGATGCTACACCCGGACATCTTCAGGGCCATCACAAAGAAATGGGGAATGCCACAAATAGACCTATTCACATCCCCACTCAATCACCAGCTCAAAAAATTCTGCACAAGGACATGCCACCCACTTGCATGGAAGGTGGACTCTCTATCCTTCAGTTGGAAAGGCCTGACAGCATATGCATTTCCACCTCTTCCTTTGATGCACAAGGTACTACTGAAAATCAAAGAGGAATGTCCAAGGATAATCCTGATAGCTCCGAATTGGCCAAGACAACACTGGTACCCATTGCTGAGGAGCATGTCTCGGGAGAGAATGTGGTCAATACCCCTGATGCCTTTGATGTTAACTCAGAACAACTACAACATCATGCATCCAAACCTAAAAACATTGCAACTGACTGCCTGGAACATCACATAGCAGCAACTAACCCAGACCTATCCCAAAGGGTTAAAGACATTATCCTTGAAGCCCGCAGACCTTCAACAAGAAGGAACTATGCAGGAAAATGGAAAAGGTTTGTCATTTGGAGTACTGAAAGAGGAAAAGATGTGTCGAACATAGATATTGCTAACATCCTGGAGTACTTGGCAGAGCTTCTACATACAGGCCTGTCTTATTCCTCCATCAAGATACATGCATTAGCTATTTCAGCAGAATACAGCTTCGATCCACCTGTCTTTTCGCATCCTCTACTCAGGCAGTTCCTCAGAGGGATCAAAAATGTAAAACCTCCTAGGAAACCACCATTACCAGCATGGGACTTGAACTTTGTGCTAGAAAAATTGACACTCCCTCCATTTGAACCAGCAGCAACAGCAGAACTTCAACATCTTTCATGGAAAACTGCTTTCCTACTGGCAATTACTTCAGCAAGGAGGGTTTCGGAACTACAGGCCTTAATGGCAGTACAACCCTTCCTAATCTTCCATCAAGATAGGGTCTCCATGAGAACTAATCCTACATTTATGCCTAAGGTGGTATCCAGAGTGTCTTTAAACCAGGCAATCCACCTACCTACCTTCTTTCCCAATCCACAGAACAGGGGGGAAAGACTGCTGCATACCTTGGATGTACATAGACAGTTACGCTACTATCTGGACAGAACCAAAGGTAACAGAAAAACTGACCAGCTTTTAGTAGCCTATGCAACAGGAAGGGAAGGAAAAGCAATTTCCAAACAGACAATCTCCAAATGGATAGGAAATTGCATAAGATTCTGTTACTCCTACCATGGAAAACCAATTCCACAGAACATAAGACCTCATTCTACAAGGGCTACAGCCACTACCACAGCTTTCTTACGAGGAGTGGCAACCAAGGACATTATTGAGGCTACTTGGACCTCCGTGCATACATTTGCCAAGCATTATAATTTACCTCTATACTCTAGATCCCGAGCAGGGTTTGCCACTGCTGTACTGCAAGGGATCCTAACTACACCATAATTTTTCTTCCTCCACCCCTAGTTGGCTATGGTATTCTACCCATTTGTTATGACTGCAGATGCTACCTTGAAGGACATAGTACAGTTTTGTACCTACCATAAATGTAGATGTCCGAACAGGTTAGCATCTGCAGTCAGGATTACCCTCCCTCCTTCCCCTCTGTGGTACTCCTAGGGTATTTACCCTCCTATTAGGTAGCTGGGGGGGGGAGTCTCTTATGGTGTATTTGTTTGTATATATGTACATACATGCTTATTTTTTGTGTTTGCCTTCTATTTTTTTGGAAACATTGGCATTTATCCAAAATTTAGCTTTCCAAGAGGGCAACTGGCATCTGGGGCAAGAAACACTGAGGAAAATGGCGTCGGCTGATGCCTTTATACCCGAAGACCAGCAGAGATGACGTCGGGTGGAGTGCGACATCAGCCGAAGCCGGACCCAGACTTTGGAATCCGGCCGACCGAAGGGCTGCCTGACGACAGGACAACCCATTTGTTATGACTGCAGATGCTAACCTGTTCGGACATCTACATTTATGGTAGGTACAAAACTGTACTTTATCCCCTTTGGGGAAAAAACATGTACCCGTGAATTATCACATAGGTGGCAGTACACTAAACACCGAAAGTGTGATAAGAGACTTAGGGACACAGGTGGTCTCACCTTCAATAACCACATCGCCACAATAACCACATCGCCACAACAATCAGGAAATCCTTCTATGTGGCACACCTCATCACTAAGGGCTTTTCATCCAGAAAAAAGGAGGTCATTGTCCCACTGTACTCATCCCTCATTAGACCCATTATAGAATACAACACCCCATTTGGTATGTACCTGTCAAGACATCTGCAACAACTGGAAAGGCCACAGAAATACCTCACTAAAAGAATCACAGGCCTAAAGCAGATGCCCTATGCTGACCGCCTTAAAAAACTCCAGCTATAGTCTTGTCGCATATCGTCTACTCCGAGGCGATTTTTGCTTAACATGCAAGGCCATGTCAAACCCAGAGCTGTTGGACATGCTACACTTAAAGAAATCCCAATCCCTCAGAGCCACACGCTCCGGGGATCTAAATCTTGTCATCACAATCAACAAAACATGCTGGAGGGATAGGTTCCTGACCCAGAGACTCCCCAGACTCTGGAATAGACTGCCCATACATGTCAAGCAGAGCGCCTCTTTGGCCTCTTCAAAAGGAACCTTGATAATTGGATGGGAGAAAGGAAATTCACCCCAGGGATCACATCAGTCGCCCTGCTAGACAGGGGTCCAGGTAAGTAAATAGTGTGGGAAGAAATAGCCAGGGAATTGTTATGGCTAGGCTTGTATAGGCCCTAGGGCCGATAGCCTAGTACCAACCTATCCCCAGTACAACAGTCTTGCTATATTATTTTGCCTTTCAGTGTACAGTCCTTCTGCCATTAGTATGTCACAACCAGCAACGAGGTGTGTAACTGTTTCCAATTCAGTTTTAC
This sequence comes from Protopterus annectens, assembly GCF_019279795.1. Classification (NCBI taxonomy): domain Eukaryota; kingdom Metazoa; phylum Chordata; order Ceratodontiformes; family Protopteridae; genus Protopterus; species Protopterus annectens. Next base: position 261,563,826 of record NC_056728.1, read on the forward strand.
AAAACTTATATTTGTCTTTCTCCCACATGTTCAATGGACTTTGCAAACCAGCATGTACGTAGCCCACGATCTTGGGCCGCCAATATTAACCTTTCATCTCTTGGTTTGAATTTGCATCTCCTTAACCATTCCTGCATTCGTTCCTGAGGTTCTTCCAGAAGTTTTCTATACTTGTAACTATATTTATGCATTTTCCACATTTCTTGCCATCTTATCTGGTCCTTCACCTTATATTCTTTCTTTTGTTTTGTTTTTTTTTGGCACATTCAGATGCTGCCTGATTTTTGTCAACTTCTGGTTTGATTTCCATTTCTGCTTGACGCTGATATGCTTCTGCTAGATTAAGAAGAGAGGTCATCTTAGATTTATTCTCCTTATGTTTCAAAATCTTCACTACATTTGGATCTTGTGAGGTCAGCAAATGTGCAGAGTCCCACGATTGCAGATCTATACGTGTAATCGATTTCAAGGAGGCCCATCCCTCCTTCTAACTGGGGAATATATAATCTTGATGTGCACTGATATTTGTAAATCATTTGGTGAGCATGAAGCATCCTTCTTGTTTTCCCATCTTAACTTATCCAACACATTTTGGGGCCAGTCAATAATTCCAAAACTGTAAGTTAGGACAGGAAGAGCAAATTGGTTTATAGCTTGGATTTTGTTCCTACATGTCAATGCTGTTTTCAGGATTAATTTAAGTATTCTAAAGTATTCCTTAACGAGTTTTATTTGCATTTATTCATGTTTTATTGTTAATCCTTCATCAGTTCCCAAATATTTGAACACTTCCACTTGCTCAAGTTCTGTTGTATCACATTCTTGTTCCAAACTGATGTTTTCCTGCTTTAAAGGTTGCTTGTGCACATTTATCAAGGCCAAATGATATTCTTATATCATCTGAAAAACTTTTGACAACTTGTAGTTGTACTTTCAGTTCCTCATCTTTTGAGCTATACAGTTTTAAATCATTGACAAAGAAGATGAGAAGTCTTTACACTTTGTTGTTTTCTATGAGCTAATTTGTAGCCACGGCCTAAGCTGTTAATTAGACAGCTTAGTGGGTTAAGGGCAAGGCAGAATAGCAGTGGTGACAGTCATCCTGGTATATTCCCCTTTGAATTTTTATCCCTGGGATAATAATTTGTCCTTTATTATGGCATAATTGCAAAGTGGTCTGCCACTTTTTCATGATTAGTGTAATGTAGTTGATCAGTGTAGGGTGTATCTTATACATTTTAAGTACTCTTTTATCCATGGATGTGGGATACTATCAAATGCTTTTTTGTAGTCAATCCATTCCATACTTAGATTCTTCCCCTTTTCCAGTTCTCCACTATTAATCCAAAAAATAGGGCAAAAGAAGGCTTCCACACTCCAAAATGTTTTCATTCCATGTTGTACAGCTAAAAACTGCTTCAGCCAAATGCATTTTGAAATGTATCTATTTCTTGTTTTTTGGTGGTCTTTCAATTCCTTTTACCTTGTTTTCCAATTCTCTATAAAACTTTTTTTGGTTTTCAATAAATTGCTTATTTTATACTTTTCCTTTATATTTATCTATGTATCTTCTACGTTTTTCCATCTGTGCCGAAAATTTTTAATTTATTTACGATGGTGCACGATAGATCCTGGTCTGTTCTAATGCTATACATTGCTTTTATCATGTCTGTCTTTCGTAGTAGTTTTGTTGATCTTTTCCCTCTTCTATACTCTTCTAACAGTGACACTTCTTTTAATTGCTTTATAGTTTTCTATATTCGATACTTCCCTGATGGTATTCGATTTTTCCCCTTCCTTTCCGTCACTACCTTGTGTTCTTGTGGCAGAACTTTATCAGTTATTAATTTAGCTGCACAGTAATATATTGCATGGATCTCTACGGACAGTCCTAATTACTTTGTTCATTTATCAAACTTTCTCACCTTTTGGGTTTTATTGACCTTCTGCAGTCTATTCCTTTCAGTGATCTTAATATGTTTATCTATTAAATCAAGGAACTCTTCTGTTAGCTCATTTTATTCTAAACTGAGTGCACATTTTTTGTTTCTCATTTCCTGTGGGCATTCTATAGAAAATTCTATAGCATCTTCCTGTAGTTCATTCTCTTCAATTTCATCCTGTGCCATCCATTGCTCTGTCATATGGGAACTCACTGGCCTATTACTCTTCAACACTGACTGCATCAGAGTTTCCACAGTTTCCTGTTCCTTCCTTTGCTTTCCAGCTTCAAGGGAATGTTTATATTGGTTTCCTGTAGAAGGCTCCAAAATATCTTGATGTGGCACCTGACCAATTGCTTCCTGTTCCACTGGTTACCCCTTAATTTGGATATCCATTGCTCTATCCTGTTGTGGTGCTTTCTGAATTAGATTTTCTGCACTGAATCCTTCACTTCGCAGGTACTCCATAATTAGTTTCTATTTCTGTAACTTCTCCATTACTAATCTCCTTTTCTACTTTTCCTCTTTGTCTTCTTATTTTTACTTCTTTTTTTAATTTTTCCAAATCTTTTGGGTTTCTAATAGTGTGATGGGAATGGACCCCATTCCTAAGTTAAAGTACGATTAAAGATTGTGAAATTAGTATTGTGTCAGTCTCTGACTTCAGCCAAAAGTGCTCTTCGCAGCACCTGCAATGTGCTCAGTAATGACTCCTTCTGCAGTTTGTATTGGGTTACATGGATTTGTAACATCTAAATACGATTGTAGATTCCTTTTTTATAAGACCCGTTGCTACTACTAGTATTGGAACTGTTGGGCTATCTTTTTTCCACATTGATCTCATTTCTGCCTGCAGATCCTGATATTTTTATGACTTTGTATCTCTCTGTACACAAGACACTATAGTCACTGGGTGTAGCGATTTCAATGAGCAATGCTACTTTGGTCTTCTTTTCTTGGACCACTGTATCCGGTTTTCTAGAATCTGTCTTTTGAACTGTTGCTAAAGGGTGATCCCATGTGATATAAACTTCATGGCTCATGTTTCCAGTGTTTTTCAGCCACTTCATTACCATAATGTTTGCACAATCCCCAGTGCAACAGTCTTGCCACATTATTATGCCTTTCAGTATACAGTCCTTCTACCATTAGTATGTCACAGCCAGCAACAAGATGTGTGACTGTTTCCAATTCAGTTTTACAAAACCTACATTTGTCTGTTTCTCCCACATTTTCAGTGGACTTTGTAAATCAGCGGGTACGTAGCCCACTATCTTGGGCCGCCAATATTAACCTTTCATCTCTTGGTTTGAATTCACCTCTCCTTAACCATTCCTGCGTTCATTTTTAATCAAAACGAGGTTTTTCCAGAAGTTTTCTATATTTGCAACTATATCTATGCATTTTCCACATTTCTTGCCTTCTCATCTAGTCCTTCACCTTATATTCTTTCTTTTGTTTTTTGGCACATTCAGTTGCTGCCTGATTTTTATCTACTTCTGGTCTGATTTCCATTCTTGCTTGACACCGATATGCTTCTGCTAAATTAAGAAGAGAAGTCATCTTGGATTTGTTCTCCTCGTGTTTCAAAACTTTTGCTACGTTTGGGTGTTGTGAGGTCAGCAGATGTGTGTGGAGTCCCACGATTGCAGATCTATACATATAATCAGTTTCAAGGAGCCCCATCCCTCCTACGGAACAGGTAATATATAATCATGGTGTACACTGATTTTTATAAATCATTTGGTGAGCACGAAGCATCCTTCTTGTTTTCCTATCTAATTTATCAAACACATTTTGAGGCCAGTCAATCACTCCTAAACTGTAAGTTAGGACAGGGGAAGAGAAAATTGGTTTATAGCTTGGATTTTGTTCCTAGATGCCAATGCTGTTTTTCAGAATAAATTTAAGTCTTCTAATATATTCCTTTCCAAGTTTTATTTGCATTTATTCATCTTTTATTGTTGATCATTCATCAGTTCCAAAATATTTATACACTCCCTCTTGCTCAAGTTCACATTCTTGTCCCAAACTGATGTTTTCTTGGTGCTGCAGTTTTCTTGCTTTAAAGGTTGCTTTTGCACATTTATCAAGACAAAATGACATTCTTGTATCATCTGAAAAAGTTTTGACAACCTGCAGCTGTTCTTTCACTTCCTCATCTGATGAGCTATACAGTTTTAAATTGTCGAAAAAGAGAAGGTGAGAAGTATTTACACTTTGTTGTTTTCTAGGAGCCAAGTTATAGCCATGGCCTAAGCTGTTAAGTAAGACAGCTTAATGGGTTAAGAGCAAAGCAGAACAGCAACGGTGACATAGTCACCCTGGAATATCCCCTTTGAATTTTTATCCCTGGGATAATAATTTGTCCTTTATCATGGCTTAATTGCAAAGTGGTCTGCCACTGTTTCATCATGGTCACTGTAATTTAGTTGATCAGTGTAGGGTGTATGTAATACATTTTAAGTACTCTTTTATCTGTGAATGTGGGATGCTAGGAAATTCTTTTTTGCAGTTAGTCCATGCCATATGTAGATTCTTCCCCTTTTACAGTTCTCACTATGACTTTATTTAACAGCAAATGATCCTTTGTTCAATATGACATTCTTTTATTGTCCCTTTTGTTGTACCGCCATAATTGAGTGTTTTTCTAAGTGAATATAAACTCTGGCAGCATCAATTCATGTATATAGTTTATAAGTCGTTGGAAGGCAAGTTATTAGTCTATAATTTTTAGGGTAGCTTGCAGGTTCACCCTTAAGTAGGAGCATTGTTTTGCCTGTTGTTAGCCAGGTTGGTCTTTCCGGGGTGCACATGTAAATATTTCTTACTCATGGCTAAATCTTCATGCAAAGATGTTTATACTCTTAACCAAAAGTTAGGTACTGCATCTGGGCCTGAGGTTTTCCAATGAGAATTTTTTTTTAACTTTATTTCAATCTTTCTGGCTGTTACTTCATCCCATTTCATTTCCTGTACCTTCAAACTTCTTATTCTTTCCTTTACTTCTATCCATTTAGCATCTTTATGTATCACAGGATCCTCATAGATACTTCTCCAAAATGTATCTGTTGTTTCTTGGTTTGGCAGTTTTTCATTTCCTTTAACCTTGTTTCTCAGTTCTCTATAAAACTTTTTTGGGTCATCAATAAATTGCTTATTTTGAACTTTTCCTTTATATTTATCTGAATATCTTCTACGTTTTTCCGCCTGTGCTAAAATTTTTAGTTTGGTATTTCCGATAATGTGTGATAGATCCTGGTCTGTTCTAATACTGTACATTGCTTTTATCACTTCTATCTTTCTTAGTATTTTTGTTGATCTATTCCCTCTTCTATAGTCCTCTAACAGTGACATTTGTCTTAATTGCTTTGTTTTCTTTGTTCAATACTTTCATGATGGTATTCGATTTCTCCCCTTACTTTCCCTCACTACCCTATGTTCTTGTGGTAGACCTTTATTAGTTATTAATTTAGCTGCACGGTAATATATTCTGTTTACTTCTGTTATATTGCATGGGTCTCTGGACAGTCCTAATTACTTTGTTCATTTGTTCATTTGTTTTATCAGACTTCTGACTTTCTGGGTTTTATTGACTTTCTGCGGTCTATTTCTTTCATTGATCTTAATATATCTAACTTTGTCTTTTAAATCAAGCAACTATTTTCTTATCTCATTTTCTTCCAAACTGAGAGCACAATCCCTTGTTTTTCGTTTCCTCTGGGCATTCTGTAGAAAGTTCTATAGCATCTTCTTGTGGCATCTTCTCTTCAGTTTCATCTTGTGCCATCCGTTGCTCCATCATATGGGAACTCACTGTCCTGTCACTCCTCAAAATTGACTACATCAGAGTTTCCACAGTTTCCTGTTCCTTCCCTTGCTGTCTAGCTTTAAGGAACATTTATACTGGCTTCCTGTGGAAGGCTGTAAAATGTCTTGATATGGCACCTGACCAATTACTTCATGTTCCTCTGGTTTCCCCTTAATTTGGATATCCATTACTCTATCCTGTTTTGGTGCTTTTTGCATTAGATTTTCTACACTGTGTCCTTCACTTTGCACACTCTATAACCTGAATTTTTATTTGTTTAACTTCTCCATTACTAATCTTGTTTTCTACTTTTCCTCTTTGTCTAGGGTTACCACCTGTCCCACTTTGCGAGGGACAGTCCCTCTTTGGGCAGTTGTGTCCTGCAAAAAAATTGTAAAAATGGCAAATGTCCTGAGATTTTAGGGCAAAATTATTTCCTATATTTTATGTAATAATTGCATAAAAGTTATTCTGTATCTGAAACACCTAAATGTTATAAGAAACAGAATAAGCAACTAAAATGCTACAAGAATAAGCTTGTATTTAGGCAAAAAAGTGAAGTTCTGTCCTTTGTACTGGCCATGGGTATGTTTTGGCGTGCAGAGTCTGATGTCTGCACCACAATTGTCCCACTTTGAGCATTTGAAAAGGTGGCACCCCTATCTTTGTCTTCTTAGTTTTTGTGTTGTAAAGTTTTCCATGTCCTGGTTCCTTTGCATGTATTTCTCTTCAGATATCTTTGGTGTTGCTCTTTTTGTATCTGTTAGTTTTGCTTTCTCCTTTGCATAAATATTACACCATATTAAATCTCTCTTTCTTTCCCATGTCCATATTTCTTCTCCAGACGTCTCCTGATCTTCCTGCTTCTCCTTACTTTGGGGACTCACTCCATCATGCTGTGATGTAACCTGTGTTAGACATTCTACACCTCGCAGGCACTCCATAATTTCAACTTCTATTTTTTTAACTTCTGCTTTGCTAATCTTCTTTTCTATGTTCCATCTTTGTGATATTATTTTTTAAATTGTGAAATTTTCCATATCTGCATGCCTTTGCTTGTATTCCTCTTCGAATATCTTTGGGGCTGCCGTCTTTATATTGATTAATTTGGCTTTCTCCTTTGCATAACTATTGTACTGTATCAAATCTCTCTTTTCCATGTCCATATTTCTTTTTTATACTTTGCAAATATCTCTAGGTTTTGTTGTTCACATTTTGCACTTCCTCAGATTCTTCTTTTTCCAAACAGATCAAAGTTTCTTTATCTATATAGTGTTTTTTTACAAATCTGTTGTATTAATGAATGCAAATTTTCATTTGAAGCTTCTGAGTGTTAGTTGTTAGTGTAGGTTCCCTCTCTTCCTCCACTCGCTGGTGTGTCGTGTTTTAGGGTTTTTTGTGTAGTTTAGTGTTAGTTAGTATGTTGTTGCTCCCACCCCCTCAGTGTTCTGTGTGCCTTTGAGAGTGTGGTGAGTGGGTCTGAGTAGGAAATAGTTTATCTTTTTTTCCTTCTCCTTTTTGTGATAGACTTGCAGTTTTCTGTGAGAGACATGGCTGATGCCAAGCCAGTCTTTTTAGAGGTGCACTGAGTGTAGCCACAAATTGTCACCCGCCGATGGCCACACTCTTTGCGTTATGTGTTTGGGTGTAGCCCATTTAAGCACTTATTGCACCATTTGCGCGGGTTTTAATCCATGCGCTATCAAGGATAGACGGGCTAAGCTGGCCTTGAAAGGCCTTCTACCTACTACGAAGGCGGCTACCTCTTCTACTGCTTCGGTCACAGCGGCTGCTGTGGCCGCCTCTACTTCCTCTCTTGTCCTTCCTTCTCCTCCCTCCCAGGCTGGGACTCGCCCTCCGTTTCTAAGCTTGCAGAAGCAGAGCACAGAAAAGGCAGAGAGAAGGAGAGAGAGCACAGGTCTGAAAAACGCAAGTGGTCTCTGGACCTTTCTACTTCAGGAACTCCCTCCAAGAGTCAGTCTAGGCTCCGTGACTAATCCTCGGCTCTGATCTACCAGATTTTCCCCGGAGCCGGAGGAGCCAAATCCACTGTCTAAGGCCTCGGTTCCTTGACCCGCCAGGTCGGAGTGTGTGGCAGTCCACCTGAAGCCTTTCCGAAGCTGACATGGATAAAATGATGATAAAGTTCAATTCGTACACAAATCCAGATGGTAGTCTTGCCAGCCCCCTCTCCCTCTGGAGGGGGGAGCTTGCTTCCTTTCTTCACGCCAATTTCTCCTTTTCTGATCCGACCACCAGGTTCGAAGTACTTTAATCCAAGGATGGCCTTAGTCAGGGGGTCAGCGCTGACAGTACCTGTCTCCTCGACACTGGCAGCTGCCAGGAGCATGTCGGATCCGACTAGTTCGGATCAGAGTGGCTCTCAGAGCTGGAGCCTGGGTGTCTGATCCGAGGGAGTGGAACTTTTTCCATCGGCTCTGGCGTTGTCAGGCCAAGTCCCCCCCTCGGAGCTCCGTCCACTTCGGGCCCGGCTCCGATTCTCGTGTCTGATCCGGGGAGAGCAGATGTTCATCGTGTTACCCTGCTGCAGTCATCACACTTGGGGTTACCCTGCTGTCAGGCGGTCCCGCAGTCGGCCCGAGTTCCAAAGTCTTGGTCCGGCGTCGGTGGCGGTCACTTCTTCCCTGATGTCAGTGCGCCAGGGGTATATAAGATGCATCCGCCTCCATTTTCTTCAGTCTTTCTTGCCGCACGGTTCCCGAAGTAGAAGCAGTTCGCAAGTGCCGGTCGGCCGACACCTGAGGTTTTCCATTCGAATTTCAGTCCGAAGTCTTCAATAAAGTTAAGTACCCCATTGGGGGAACCTTTTCTTGCCTCAGTCCGATGTCAGAAAAAGTTAACAATTGCATTTCTTGTGGGAAGCAAATACCTCATAAGGACTTCCATTCTTATTGTATTCCTTGCCTAGGCTCAGACCATGACGTCAAAGGTTGTCAATTTTGTGCTAGGTTTAATAAACGAACTATCAAACGCCGTTTTGACTTCGCTCGACATTACTTTGGTAGGAAATTTAATTATATCATGCGTTGGAGCAGCCGACGACCGGCATGCATAAAAAAACGCAAGGATAAGGACAGGCAGCCTAGGAACAAGCCAGACTCCGATGCCTCTGCTGGGCCTGTCTCCGGTTCTCCGGTTTTCAGTGAGGCGCCTACGCAGCCCCTGATGACCGCAGAATTGGAACCCCAGACAGCTGCGAATTCTCAAGTGGAGTGTACTAGGCCGACGCAGCCATCCTTATTAGGCCCTTCCAACACCGGAGCAGAAGGAGACCCCGGTGCAGTGGAAACAACTTTGGTTGCAGAAGGTGTCTTCAGACCGACTACACTCACCATTAAATCTTATGCTAAGCTTAAAACTCCTTTAAAACCAAAAAAGACTGTACATCAGTCTGCAGTTCAAGGCCCCATGCCTAAGAAACAGATGCTTAAGATGGCTGAAGATTTGATTACCCTAATCAGGGGTTCCCATCCCCCTCCAGATAAAAGACCAAGACAAGAGGAGGATTATGCTTCCTCTGACCAGGTTTCTATTTCCTCAGATTCTTCTGAGGAACAGGATTACACTATTCCCCCTTATGAGGACTCTGATGCTGAAGACACTATTCCCTCAGCATCTCCCCTTGAAGACCACTCCTTTGGGGAAACTTTACATACCATGAGGGAACATTTCCACTGGGAAGGCCAGGACTACTCTGATTCTAAGAAAAGGCTCTGAGAGTTCCTTTTACTACCCCAGCACAGACCACTTGCAATCCCTCCAGTTTTAGATATTGTGGATGATGTTTACTTGGAGTCTAGTCTAAATCCAGACTCTCTACCTCCTGCTCCAGCCAAATCAGACAGATACTACAGAGTACCTGATTCACACAAATTCCTTTATAAAAGCCCTGTGGCTGACCCAGAAACAATTTCCCAGGGTCCCAAGGGGGCTAAAGCTTCTATGGCTAAAAATCCTGTGCACTCTGAAAGGGATCCCAGAGCCATAGATAGATGGGGAAAGAAAATATACACCTCAGCAACTCTGGCTATGAGAGTATTAAATTGTCAGTTTCACATGCTGAAATATCAGCAATTGCTAATGTCTCAAAAAAAAATGAGCACACATACTGAACAGTCTGAATTCAAGGAAATGCAGGATCTGTTGCATGCAGCTGAACAGGTGGGCAAACATACTTTACAATGTGGATTTGATTCATTGGAAGCTTCCTGTAGAGCAGCTGTTACTGGGTCTGTCATACGTAGACATGCTTGGTTAAAAGAACAAACCCTACCTGATCATGTTAAAGCAAAATTATTGGATGCACCTTTACAGCAGGATGTATTATTTGGTGTCAAAGCAGAAGAGGTTTTAAAGAAAATGGAGGATAAGGCAAAGTCTATGCAGACGGTCAAGGATTTTTTACAGGTACAACCTCCGCGTTTCAGCAGAAATTGGCCAACAAAAAAACTGGTCCTTTCCAGCTTCTGACAGATCACAGAGGGGCAAATACAGACGCCCAAGGTGCAGAGGCCAGTCACAAGGCCCTTACAAACCTCACCAATGGGGTATTGCTACCCAGAAAGGAGGAGAAGACAGGCCCCAAGCTAGCAGAAGACAAACACAATGACTCAATCCTCAAACTACCAAGCAAATCTCTCCTGGCAGCTCCCTTGGGCGGAAAATTAGCATTTTTTGCAGACAACTGGCACATCATCACAAAAGACAAATGGGTCCTAAACATTGTCTCACAGGGATACAGATTCCACTTTCATACCTTGCCAAGGATAAAAGGAATGCCAAACCTGCCACCAAATGAATGGGCAGAGGCACAAAAACAAATTACAGCTCTCATGGACATGAGAGCCATTCAACAGGTACCTACACAGGAGCAAGGACAAGGATTTTACTCAAGACTCTTTCTAGTCCCAAGAAAAGACAAAGCATGGAGACCCATTCTGGATCTTTCAATTCTGAACACCTATATGCAAGTACCAAAATTCAAGATGCTAACACTACAGCAGCTTCTTCCCATGCTGGGCAAGAATGCTTGGCTAGTAACGTTGGACCTCAAGGAGGCATACCTAAAATTGCAGAAGATACCTCCGCTTCATTGCAGGTTCAATGCATTATCAATTCTCTGCACTGCCCTTTGGCTTATCTACTGTGCCAAGGGGCTTCACAAAATGCCTGGCACCAGTAATTGCATACTGCAGACAAAGAGGAATTCAAATATACCCACATCTGGACGACTGCCTTATTCAAGCAGAAAGCGAGGACATTCTTTTAATGCATCTGGCATTTGTCAAACACCTTCTAAGTTGCATAGGGTACACAGTAAACGAAAAGAAATTAAAACTAGTGCCCTCACAAAACATAATATTCCTGGGTGCCAGCTTGAATACAACGGCCCAGATGGCTTATCTCACGGCAGACAAGCAACAACAGCTGACTCAATATTTCAAAATAATGGCAACAAAGACCCAACTCCCTGCAAGAAAAATTCTGCAGGCCTTGGGATTCATGGCATCTTGCATACTACTAGTACCATTTGCAAAACTGCATATGAGGAAATTACAATGGTACCTGAAAAGTGTATGGACTCAGCACAGCCACAGCTTGGAAACAATGATACCACTCATTCCCTGCCTTCAACAGGAGTTTCTATGGTGGGCACAGGCATGTCACCTCAACAAGGGTCAGCCTTTCACCTTACCCACAGCCAGGCAAACTATGACGACAGATGCATTGGACTATGCCTGGGGAGCACACATGGCAGGACAGTGCATTCAGGGCAAATGGACTACAGATCAAAGGCATTTGCATATCAATCAAAAAGAAATGCTAGCAGTACAGCATGCCCTAACAGCTTTCAAGGACCTCTTACACCCAGGACAACTAATAATAAAGACGGACAATACCACAGTAATCTGGTACATAAACAAGCAAGGGGGTACACATTCCTACCCTCTATGCAGGCAAGCAATGACCTTGTGGAACACAGCACTGTCTTACCAGGTTCAATTACAAGCACAATTCCTGCCAGGAAAGAAAAACACATTGGCAGACGACCTAAGCAGAAACATCATGGATCTACACGAGTGGAAACTAGATCCACAAGTATTTGCAATGGTAGCTCAAAAATGGGGATGCCCAGACATAGATCTGTTTGCCAGCCCCCAAAACTACCAACTTTAAAAATTTTGCACAAGGACATTCCATCCACAAGCTTGGAAAGTGGACGCCATCTCATTCAGTTGGAAAACATTAACAGTGTATGCCTTTCCTCCACTGCCTCTTCTAGCAAAGGTACTGCTGAAAGTCAGATTAGAGAGGCCACAAATGATACTCATTGCACCAGACTGGTCACGCCAGCATTGGTATCCAATTCTAAGGAACATGGCCCACGGCCCACCATGGATTTTACCACAGATCCCTCACCTGCTCACCCAGCAAGACAATCAGATTCTACACAGCCAGCTCAAAACTTTAAACCTGACTGCATGGCAAATTACCTAAGCAACCAGCCAACACCATTTGCCCTGAATGCATTGTCCTGCCATGTGTGCTCCCCATGGATGTCATTCTGGAGGCCAGGAGACCCAGTACCAGGAAAACCTATTCAGTCAAATGAAAAAGATTTTGCGCCTGGAAACAGGCTAAAGGCCAAAATCCCCTGGATCCAAACATTCCTCAGATTCATGTCATATTTAACTGACATGTTGCACAAAGGACTTTCCTTTTCATCTATTAAGATCCACGCCTCAGCAATTTCAGCTCATTACAACACGGATCCTTCTTTATTCTCACATCCACTCCTAAGACAGTACCTCAGAGGGGCTAAGAACATAAGACCGCCCATGAGAGCACCAACACCTACTTGGGATCTCAGCTTTGTTCTGGAAAAGCTTACACTGCCGCCCTTTGAACCAGCTTTTTCAGCTGATTTAAAATTTCTTTCATGGAAAACTGCCCTGCTACTAGCAATAACCTCAGCTAGAAGAGTCTCAGAGTTACAGGCACTAATGGCAGTGGAGCCTTTCCTCATTTTTCAAGACAGAGTCTCTCTACGAACTAACCCTTCCTTTATGACAAAGGTGGTATCAAGTGTGGCCCTAAACCAAACCATTCATTTGCCCACCTTCGTCCCAAATCCCCAGAACAAAGGAGAAAGACTCTTGCACTCTTTGGACATTCACAGACAATTACGTTACTACTTGGATAAAACTAAGGCTTTCAGAAAATCTGACCAACTCTTTGTAGCCTATGCAGCAGGATCACAAGGAAAAGCTATCTCAAAACAGACCATTTCTAAATGGATAGGGCATTGCATACGTTTCTGCTACACGCATCATGGGAAACCAGTACCTGCTAACATTGGGTCCCACTCCACCAGGGCTACAGCTACATCAGCAGCCTTTCTCAGGGGAGTGCCAACCAAGGATATTCTGGAAGCTGCAACTTGCAGTTCAGTGCACACCTTCACCAAACACTATCACTTACCTCTATATTCTAAGACTAGAGCTGGTTTTGCCACTGCAGTTCTGCAGGGCCTACTAGCTTCTTCTAACCCTGTTTAACTCCACCACCCATCCTTAGCTTTGGGATTCAACCCAAGTGCGATGACTGCAGCAAGGTAACACGATGAACATAGTACAGTTTTATACCTACCATAAATGTAGATGTTCAAGTGTTCACCCTGCTGCAGTCCAGGTTACCCTCCCTCCATCCCCTCTGAACTAGCTGAACTTATCTATACCACTATATCCTATACAACCTCTGTGGTGTATTTGCTTGTGCCTGAAGGTATTGGTTTATTTTTATATAGCTATATATCTATATATATATCTATATCTATATCTATATATATATATATATCTATATATATATATCTATATATATATATATATATATATATATATATATATATATATATATATAGATAGCCTACCTATTGGGGGCACCTGACATCTTGGGCAAGAAAAACTGAAGAAGATGTTGGCGGATGCCTCTTATATATCCCTGGCGCACTGACGTCAGGGAAGAAGCGACAGCAACCGACGCCGGACCAAGACTTTGGAACTCGGGCCGACTGCAGGACCGCCTGACGGCAGCATAACCCCAAGTGTGATGACTGCAGCAGGGTGAACACTCGAACATCTACATTTATGGTAGGTACAAAACTGTACTTTTCCTTATTGGTGGCCCAGGATGCATGTTCTCCCTTGTCGTTCGACATGGTTGAAAGGGTTCTCTCCACTGGATCGAGACCCTTGACTATTTCTTTGGACTCCACCCCGACTCCCTCGACTTTGTCTATGAATCCCATCATTTTACCAGAGGGACAGCCCATGCTTGAGGAGCCCCAGGCGGTTCCCACTGAGGAACCAAGTGGCTTGCGAGTTCCCACCCGAGACATGCCTTACAAGCATACGTGTAAGAGGAGGTACTTGGACTTCCCCGAATCCCTCACCGAGGGCACTAATTTGGATGATAGGGAAGGTTCCCCCAGATCACCTCCCAAGGATGTCTCCTTTGGACACATTATGGAAATCCTATGCCAGCGGGGAGGTTGGTCTGCCCCCAAGCCTTCCTCTGACGAATCCGTGTTCCTGGAGGCTTTCAGCACGGTCCCACCTACTTCCTGGGTGTCTCCTCCCGCAGATCCCCTGGTGGACCTGGTCATCTCGCAGGCCTGGAAAGAGCCGGACACCGTGGAACCAATCCAAAAATGACCAGACAAAATTTTGAGCCCTCCCTCTGACAGACCAGCGTGGAACAAAAGGTCCCCGGTAGAAGCTATGGTGGTAGAAGCAGTGACCAAAAAGGAAATAGCCTAGGAGAGTTCCTCTGTTCATCCCCCTGACCGAGTGTCTAGGATGATGGACCATGTAGGAAAGCGGGTTTATGTGCCAGTGACCTTTTCCTTCAGGGCGGTGAACTACCTGCCCCACATTACTAGACTACAGCGCGACCCGGTAAAGGAACTGGCTGAGTCCCCCCCCTAAGTCCATGTCGCAGGAGGACAGAGACCCATTCCCTGCGAGGATGGCACTTTAAAAGCAGTTTCCAACATGTCCATGTGACTCCTTTCACATGCTACTGAAGGAGCGGCTAGGGCAGCTGGGTCCGGCATGTCCATGAGGCACAGCTCCTGGCTCAGATTATGTCAGTTCTCAGAACCTTTCAAGGCGTCTTTTGCCAATGCCCCTTATGACGGTTCTACTCTTTTTGGTAAGACCGGTAAAGACACGTTGATCCAGACTGAGAAAGATGGGAAGACACTGTCTGCCATCAGAATCCGCTTCTTGAACCCTTAAAGATCATTTTCCCGGAATCAGCGAGTGCAAAAGATGTGGTTCTGGAAGTCTCAGTATTCCTGGGACACTCAGGGCTCTTCTTCCCTCCCTAGAGGCAGAGGGGGACAGGATAACGCTGGCCCAGAGGCAGAAGGGGTCCGAGGATAACCATTCTCGGACAGGCCCACACAGCAACTCTGAGGTGTTCGCCGACTGCTTTACTCTGGAGGCAGTCGAGGGTCAATTTTCATTGCACCTGGCAGCATGGGAGTCCGTAACATCAGATCGCTGGGTGCTTCAGATTGTATCCAGAGGATACTCAATCCCATTTGTGGTTCCTCCCAAACCTCTCAAACACCTCCCGGATGAACCACCCACACAGAGGGAGGCAGCAGCACTGGAAATTTCCAAGCTGCTAGAGAAACGAGCCATCGAACCCGTCCCCCCAGATCACTCTGGATTGGGCATCTACTTCAGGTTCTTTTTGGTGCCAAAGAAAATGGGGGACTTAAGGCCCATTCTGGACCTATCTACCCTGAACCTGTCAGTTGCCAAAGAAAAGTTCCAGATGGTCGCCTTACAGTCCATCATGCCGTACCTGCAAGAGAGCAACTGGATGTGCTTGTTAGACCTCCAGGATGCCAACTATTACATAAAGATGCACAGAAGCTCTAGGAGGTTCCTCTGCTTCCGGCTAGGAGTCCGTTATTACCAATTTTGAGCGCTACCTTTTGGTCTCACCACAGCCCCCAGGGTGTTCACCAAAGTGATGGCAGTAGTAGTGGCTCACCTGAGGCTTCAGGGGATTCAGGTCTACCCGTACATGGACGATTGGCTCCTCACTGCTCTCACCAAGAGTCTACTTTGTCAAACCAGAATTATTTCCTACAGCTTGCACTTCACTTGGGGATTTCAATCAATGCATCCAAATCCCTTCTGACTCCTGCCCAGGTGATGGACTACATCGGGACACGGATAGACACACTACAGTCCAAAATCTTCCTGACCACGGAGAGAGTTCGAAACCTGAGGATGCATGTTTCCCTCATCTACCGTTCTCACCTTCCCTCGGCAGAATCGGTTTTGAGGGCCCTATGGCAGCAACCATAACGCTTCTTCCGTGAGCCCGATTAAGCTTGCAAGTACTACAGTGGACTCTAGTGGTGCAGTGGTCCCTGTTGGATCTTCCATTATCGTATCCAGTACATCTCAATTGAGTCTGCAGGTCGTCCCTTCTTTGGCGGATATACACTCCGGAAATCCTGGAGGGACGACCTTTTGGTCCAGCCCCTGTCCAAGCCACAGTGACCATGGATGTCTCCCAACTTGGGTGGGGGGGGGCATTGTTTGGGCAGGACAGTCCAAGGCCTGTGGTTCCCTATCGAGACCAGTTTGCATATAAATGTTCTGGAGATGTGGGCGGTCCTTTTGGCATTGCAGGCCCTTCATGCCTTTCTTCCTCTGGGAACCATTGCAATTCAGTCAAACAACATTTATTTATTTTATTTAACATTTGTTGACCGGGAATGTCCGACTAGGTTCCACAGAGCCTGTTTTCAGCGGAGGCCCGGGGAGAAACACTCCAGATGCATGTCTTTGGAATGTGGGAGGAAACTGGAGTACCCAGAGGAAACCCATGCGAACACAGGGAGAACATGCAAACTCCACACAGAAGGCACCCCAGCCGAGAATTGAACCGGAGAACCTCTTGCTGTGAGGCGACAACGTTAACCACTGCACCACTGTGCCGCCCTAACATGTCAGTGGTCTGGTATGTTAACAAATGGGGAGGAACCAGATCTTACCCCCTTTATCGCAAGGCCATGAGAGTTTGGGAATGGGCGATCTCCACCGGTCGCTTTCTGATAGCAACGCACATTCTGGGGTGGTCCAACATCCTAGGAGATAGGTTAAGTCGGGCTATACTGATGCCTTACGAGTGGTCTCTGAATCCTTCAGTAGCGGAGCAGATCTTTTTGGAGTGGGGTCAGGCTTGCTGCAATCTCTTTGCATCTCCTTTCATCGCGAAGTGCAGCGAGTTCTTTCCTCTGAACCCCCAGCTGGGGGAGCCCCCCAGAGATGCTCTAGTCTATGCTTGGCCTCCCGGTCTTCTGTAAGTTTACCCTGCAGTACCTCTTATTCCGAGCTTTCTACAGAAAGCTCGTCAACTAGGGAGCAAAGTGATCCTCATTGCCCCATTTTGGCTTCGCCAGGTATGGTTTCCCTTCCTCTGGTCTCATCTTCTGGCTCCTCCTTGGATCTTGGATCCCATTCAGGATCTTATTTCACACCCCTCGGGGGTTCTTCATCTGAGCCTGGACAGTTTAAAGCTCATGGCTTGGCTGCTCTAGTTCCCCTAATTGCTAGGACTCCTGGATTATCCTCTTCAGTCAGGTCTATTCTGGTGGCAGCTCATAAGTCTTCCACCAGGAAGGTTTACTTTAGCAAATGGAAACTTTTTTTCTTTTGGGCTTCTCAAAGGAGTTTAGACCATTTCACGGCTCCTGTTCCTGCTATTCTCGATTTTTTAGCAAATATTTTTCAACAAGGTGCAAGCTCTTCTACTATCAAAGTTCAGCTAACTGCCTTCTCTCATTTTCACGTGGATGTGAATTCTGCTTCTCTAGCCTCTTCCAGACTGTGTAAAGCCTTTATTAAAGGTGCTTTCCTGTTACGCCCTCTGGTCAAGGATCCTGTTCCCCCATGGGACCTTACTATGGTTCTTCAAGCTTTGGTCGCTCCGCCATTTAAACCTGCAGCAACCATGGATCTTATTTATTTATTTTATTTATTAATTTACATTTGTTGACTAGGAGTGTCCGACTGGACATAGTTCCATTTTCAGCGGAGGCTCGGGGAGAAAAGCTCCACAGTTAAAATATACAGACAGTAGTTACATTGGATTTACATAGTGGTTAACAATTTGATTAACATAGCAATTAATTACAAACATAGTTACAGATGAAGAACATAGTACATCAGTAGACCACTAGAATCTTTATCTGTGAAGTACATAACAGACATTAACAATTGTTACAATAAGAAGTTCCTGCTGTATAATAAGTAGTAGGCTTATGAGCATCCGAGCTTGCTATAATCAAGGTAGTTAGTGGGGTGGAAAGAAAGGTAGTGGTTGGATGAGGTGGGTGATATTAGAGTGGGAGTTGCAAGGGCATAGCCAGCATGTTTTTAGGTATGCTTTTAGTAAAGTTTTGAAGTGGGTGCATGATGGTACGGAGGTAATTGTGGGTGGAAGGGAGTTCCATAATTTGGCTATGGCGCAAGATAATAGTGCTTCACAAGCAGAGTTATTGGCTTTAGTGATCTGCAAGTGATTTTTTTGCTGGATCTTACTGGTCTGGTGGTGCGATAGGGTTGGAGTAGATTCTGGAGGGATGGGACATTTAGTGAATGGTTTACTAGTTTGTGGGCGAGTGTGAGTTGATACCATTGAAGGAGGTGAGGGAGTTCAAGCCAGCCCAGTTCAGCATGTGAGAGACAGTGGTGACTACGGTAGGATATCCCTGTGGCAAATTTGGCAATTTTGTGGTAGCAGGTCTCTAGCTTGTTTAGATCGTATTGCCTTAGGTTGGTATATATTGGAGAGGCATAAAGTAGGGTGGAGATAAGGTGGGAATTTGCTACTGAACTATTTGCTGCTTTGATGAGAAGATGCTTATTTCTCTATAATTCTCCTATTTTTTGTGGACTTTTTTTATGGTCATGGATATGTGAATGTCATATTTTAGTTTGTCTATTTCCACTCCTAGCAATTTGGTATGTTCTGTTGGGTGTATAGTGGTGTTGTCTTTTGCTGTAATGTTAAAGTGAGAGTTGCTTTGAGTATGTTTGGTGGGTTGGAAGATGAGTAGTTTAGTTTTATTTGAGTTGAGTATTAATTGGGCATCTGCTAACCAAGTTTCAACAGAGGAAAAAGCTTCCTGTGTGACTTTTTGCAGTTTGGGTAGGGACTGGGCTGAGCAGATGATTGTTGAATCATCTGCGTATTGTATGAGTGTGCCATGTTTGGTAGCAGAGGCTAGATTATTGGTGAAAATAGAGAAGAGTAGGGTTCCAAGGATGGATCCGTGGGGAACCCCTATAGAGACAGGAAGTTGGGGAGATATGTCATTCTGCCATACAACGGATTGTTGGCGGTCAGACAGGTAACTCTGGAACCAGTTGGTGACTGATTGAGAGAAGGATAGGTTACTGAGAACAGAGATGAGTTGTTTTTGTGGGACCATGTCAAATGCTTTAGATAGGTCTAGGAAAGTAGCAGAGGAGAGATAGCCATTGTTTTTATGCTGAAGGATAGTGTTAGTAAAGGAGAGTAAGGCAGTGGTGGTGCTATGGTTTGGTCGGAAACCATGCTGAGTATTGGGAAGGAGGTTGTTAGTAAGGAGGTAGTCTGAGACCTGAGAGTGACTGCATCTCTCTAGTATTTTGGAGAATGGAGAGAGAAGAGCTATGGGGCGGTAATTGGTTAGTTCTGTGGAGGGGCCGCCTTTGTGGAGGGGAATTATATGTGGTACTTTCCATAGTGTGGGAACATAACTTTCTGAGAGAGATCGGTTAATCAAGATGGATACTGGGTAGGCCAGAGCATCAGTTGCGATTTGTAGGTATTCACTTGGGAGGGTGTCTGCTGCTAATTTGGTGGACTTAAGTTTAGTTAAGAGTTGTTTTATGGTGGAGGTAGGTACAGGAGAAAAAGAGAAGGCAGTGGGGAGATTACTAGTTGAAGGTGAGGGTTGGAGGTGAGGGCTGGTTGTGTTGTTTAGATAGTGATAGTATGGTTTGTGTGAAGTGTGTGTTCAATGAGGTAGCAATATTTTCGGAGGAGTGAGGGATGTTAGGAGGAGGGGTACTGACTTTACCTGGGTGGAGGATGGAGTTTATGGAGGACCAGAATTGTTTGGGGCTGTGTTGGGAGGAGTCTAGGGAAGACTGGTAGTATTGGAATTTGTCCTGTTTTATTAGCTTTTTGACTCTATTGTGTAATTCTAGGAATTTCTGTCTAGTTGAGGGGGTTTTGGTTTTGTGCCAGTGCTCCCAGGCTTTATCCCCATTTTTCATTTCTGACTTAGTGGTTTTCTGTAGCCATGAGGAGGGTTGTGCTTTGTTTCTGGAAAGACTTATGGGGGCATGGTAATTAAGGATGCTCAGGAAGGTAGTATTAAAAAATTCAACTGCGTCATCAAGACTGAGGTAGTTTAGAGGATGCCAGTTACATTCTTTGAGGGATGAGATGAATGTGATTGGGTTAAAGTTTAGTTTTTTACATATTTGGCGGTAGATGACAGGTTTAGCTTGGTATAGGTATTTTTTGAGTAGGAATGTTGGGGAGTGATCACTGAGGCTATCTGATAAGCAGCCTGTTATATATGACTGGGAGCTCTTACTGACCAGTATCCAGTCCAGGGTAGTGTGCTTGCTGGAGTTTTTATTTATCTTGGTTGGCTACTGGACTAGTTGGGTGAAGCCATGATGGCTTACATGATGGGTTGGATGGTTGCCAGAACAGGATTGCCAGTCAATATTGAAATCACCTAAAATTATAGTTTATTGGGAGAGATGGTGGGTAGACCAGCTGAGGAGGTTTTGTAGTGGAGGGATGTTTTGGCCAGGTGGGAAGTAGCATCCAGTTATGTTGATTTTGTTTTGGTTTATTTTGAGGTTGGTATCTTATGTTTTTGTCTTGGAAAACAGCGTTCCTTGTGGCTATCACCCCTGCTAAAAGAGTTTCAGAACTGCAAGTGTTAACTATTAAAGTTCCATACATGATTTTCCATAAGGACAGGGTTTCCCTTCATACCAGTCCATCCTTTCTTCCCAAGGTAGCATCACAAGTTAACATCAATCAGACCATTAACTTACCTGTTTTCTTTCCAAATTTTGCTAACAAAATGGAATACACACTCCACTTGTTGGATGTTCATAGACAGTTGCGGTTTTATTTACACAGGACTAGAACCTTTTGTAAATCTGATGAATTGTTTGTGTCCTTCTCTAAACCCTTTTTGGGTAAACCAAACTTCCATGAGGTCACTATCGCTAGGTGGATTTCTTGTGCATCCTTCAGGTCTATAAGGATAAAGGTTTGTCTCCTCTAGGTCAGGTGAAAGCTCATCCGACTAGGTCAGTGGTTACTTTTGCGGCCTTTTGGTTAAGAGTCTCATTGGATGATGTTTGTTCTGCAGCTACTTAGTTCTCATCTCATACCTTTATTTCTCACTATAAATTGGATTTGATTTCTAGAAGGAGAGCATCCTTTGGTTCCGCGGTGCTCCGGAATATCCTTCCATGAGGGCCACCCAGGATTTTAGTAGCTGGTGACTCTGTCCTGCAGATTGAAGATCAAATGAAGTAAACTACTTCAGATAAAGAAGTTATGTACTCACCATAACATTCCATCTGAGTAGTTCTATTTTGTCTTCAACCGTCCCTCCCTCCTTCCCCTGGCCTTACTATATGGACAGCCTGTTTGGCTGAAGTTTTAGGTGTGTAAGGTGTTTTTGCAGGCCAGGTTCTCAGTATAAGTGGCAACAAACTCGATCTGGGGGTTGGAAAGTAGTGAAGGTGTATTATGGGTAAGGGGAGGAGCTTGGAGCACATGCTAGTGAACTTGCTGGCTCGGATCCGATATGGATCCGGTACCCACAGTTTGAAGACAAATGAAGTAGAACTACTCAGATGGAACGTTATGGTGAGTACATAACTTCTTTTTTCTTTTCATTAACAGGACATTGGGTCTGGCAGTTACTAAGCAAACCATCTCCTCCTGGATTTTCAAGGCCATTTCTTTTTGTCATACTTTTCATGGCAAACATTTGCCTGCTTCTATTCTGGCTCATTCTACTAGGCAGTAGCTTCCTGCAGTGCTTTATTCAAGGGTTTGGACATCAACTTCATCCTTGAAGCTACTACTTGGAATTATGTTCACAAACTCGATAAGCATTACAAATTGGATGCCATTTGCAGAACCAGGGCAGGATTTGCCAAGCCTGTCCTTTATGGGTTTGTGGAGGGTTCCTCCTTGCTTTCCTCCTCCCTACCGTCTCAGTATCTTTTGCACTTCTCCCAGAGGTAATTATTTAGTAATTTGACATTTGTTGCGCGGGGTAAGTGTGACTGGGCCGAAACCCATTTTTAGCGGAGGCCCAAGGAGACAAACTCTAAATAAAAAAAAAATTAGATAAGTACAGAGGGAAACAGAAGCTAGCACTTGCAATTAAGTTTCAGCATCAATTAGCTGGGTAGTAATAGTATAATATAAAATAAGAGCTAGCAAATACAATTAAGTTTCAGCATCAATAAAATAAGATAAAACAAGAGTAGTGATGAATACTGCAGCAGTGATATGGAAGGACATGGTACAGCTGTGTAAAATCTTACCATAACAGTAGACGTCCTTCTTTTCACTGTTGCATTATTCACTGCATTCCTCCTGCTCCCTTTTCTTTTCCTCTTTTACCATGAATGCTATTTTCTTTCTGGCTGAGAGGTTCTTCTCCTTCGCCTTGCTTTCCTGTTTCTGGATGTAAGTGTTCTTTCCACTGGGGTTCTGGTTCTCCTGGAGGAATTCAGTTCTGGATTGAGAGCATGTGTACGTCACCTTTATGCCCTACGCTTGCGTGGGGAGCATACGTCTGATGTACAATGCTCCTAGGCAATAAAGGCTTGGTTATACTGATTGGATGTTTGGTTATCCTTGGTAGGAAATCCCAGAAGTGATAAATACTGCAACTGTGAAAAAAAGGACATCTACAGTTATAAGATTTTTAACAAATGTACTTTCCCTTGATTCCCACATTTGGCACATGCTAGCTGTGCCAGCAGTTTGTGCGGGGTGACTTTCCACAGGGTCATTACTCGATAGGTGCACACAGTGCCAGCTGTGGAGTCCTGAATATGCTGCATCCATGGTTAATGGCAGCATTCCACTCATAATAACACACACTGTTGTGTGCTACAAGTGATGCCAGCTTTGCACTGGAATCCTAGCTAATTATTTCTGTCTGCTGTTCCCAGAGGATAACATGCATTGGCATACAACATCGTTCTGTATTAGACATGGAGCATCACTGAGCACATATTCAGACTTCTGTAGTCTTGCTTCTGCTGCTTGGTCACCTCTGGTGCCACACTGCAGTATGCATTGGAGACCTGCACTACAATATTTGTGGTTGGTGCCTTTCTACACAATGTGTTTCTTATAAAAAAGTTTACAGGGTGGGAACATTGTATTGGCAGACTGGTCTGTGGCAGCATTGGGGGATTGGTGAGGAGTCATTGGAGAAACCAGCTGCATCAATACCTCACAGTATGTTGAGGCACTGGCAAAGAGGTAGCATCTAATCCACACCTGCAGGACTCGGAACAAAACTGATGCATGCAGTTACACACCTAGTCTGTGTGATACAGTGCATTGACTGGTTACTCTGTGCATCAGACATTTCAGTACTCTCACAGGCTAGAGAGATAGACAGGGAGCAGTTATCATCATCTTCTGCACAAGTGAGATGGGAAACAGTGGCAGAGGACAGCAGTGCTAAGGTAGGGGGTTATGAGAGGTAAACATGATAGCTTTACACATGGCTATGGGTTTGGGGTAGTCAGGAATTGCATCTGCTTCCAAGTTGTAAGCACTGGCCAAGTGTACCATATATGGACCGCAGGTGTCCTGTCCAGAGGATGATGTGACATCATTACAGCTTGCAAGGGAACCTCACTGTGGATGTCCATGTGGTGAAGTGATACAGGGTCAGCATCCTTGACCCCACAAACAGTTATCTTTATGTATGGTACTCCTTTGGCGGCCAACAGGGGAAAGGTGGAACTAGTGGATTCACAATAGCTTGCCTTGTATGGAGCCAGATGAGTAGCAACTTTGACAATTGGGGGTGTCCATGACTAGGACTGGAGTCTGTCAAGGATATAGGTGACAGTGATGCAGTCACTGGTATTGTGTGTGCTATCTGTGTGTGCCCCGTTTGTGATTGTATACTGTGCTTACAACCCCTTGCATGGTCATTTGAGGGTGTTTGCCAGCACCCAGATAGAGGCAGTCTTGGATGTGAATATGGTCACTAGTGAATGTAGCAGGTGTGTCAGCTCTAAGCCTCTATATGCCAGATCTCCCTACATGCATCACAGGATATCTGTCAGTTCCTACAGCTGTTGCAGTTCTCATGCAGGCTATGCAGCACACTTGCAATTTTTAACATAGTGTGTAAAGTAGCTGTCTGTGCCTGGATCACTGGCCTGCACATCTGATAAATGATGCCTAAAGTGACACATAAGTCAGGGAATGTCTTTGTTGTGGTGAGAGCTACCTGCATGACTCTCCCCTCAGAGGCATTGTGGCTCAAAGATACCATCTTTGGTGGTACCTCCTGTGTATCATGTTTGTGGCTTGAGGTTTATCCTATCTCTCCTCCTCCTACTCTTCTGTGAGGGATGTGTATATACCCTCATATGTTAGAATTGCTGACAGTGCTACCATAACATGTGTAGGGTGCCCTCATCATCGGCCAAATGTGACCTACTGACCTTGGGCATGTGGCTATCTGTTTTGCTAGTCCCTCCACAGGTAGAACCTGGTGAGGCGTAAAGGTAAAATACCTGTGGCAATGATAAAACATTTGTCTCACTCCAGCCAACAAAAAGCACACATATAGCTGCATGCTGATAATGTAGTTAGCCAGTAGAGGGATATATATCTTGTGGTGTAGGTGGTTGTGTTTGCAGCCGCAATGTACCAAGTAGACAGATACATGCACACTAGTGGGTCACTGTACAGTTGTGCTGGAACAGTGTATTACTAATCTGGTGCATCTTGCATAAACATTTGTATACTTTTCACCAGCCAAGCTCCCACATCTAAGCCACCACCTGTTGTGAGAGGGGTCTTACTTGCCTCAGTCAAGGACACCAGGAACTCCTCCATCTATATGAGATACCTGTGTGCAGGTTGTCTACTGTGTGTAATGGACCTGCCTTTGACATTATTGTGAGCCTTGTTCATGGCTTACAGTATCATACTAGGGACCCTTCAGTGCCTCCCACAACATTGTTTTCATGCACCACTTCCAACAACTCTGCTTCTGGAATGTCTTGTCTGATTCGTCCTTGCTAAGGATATGCTTGTCTCATGTGAATAGGCACCTGCAGGATCACCTCTCTCTCCACTGCAGGGTACTTTTACAGGTTTTGCAAGGTGCTGTTTCTTAAGGCCTATGACAGGATTTTATATGTGTGGGCAAGAAGAGTAGGTGTGTGTCTGTGTATGTATGGGTGTCTTTTTGCAGACACCAGTGGCTATAGTACTGTTGACCTATCTCCATTTGTTAGCCACACAACTGTATTCTACTGTGCTGTAAACAGTCACAGCTTGTGCCATACTGCAGGTGGCAGTAGGCTTGGTACCGCTGCCTGCCATCCTCTTGCACAATATTGACTGTGTATGTGGAGGAAACTGTGCAGGAGGCCATTTATCCCACGTGGCTGATGTGATTGTCTTTGTGCAGATGGTGCAGTGTTGCCTTCTCCAAAGAGCAGACCACAGCTAACATGCCCTTGTGTCCTGCATCCTGACAGGATAAGCCCCCATCTTTGACAGGAAAACAGTAACCAATATGTCCCTGTGCTCTGCACCTTCACAGGATGAGCACTAGCCCCCAAGAGGCCAGTAACTTGATTTGCTCTTGCAGTCTGTTATGCCATCTACACCACAGCTAGTATTTGGTTGTGTTGCTTCATGCACACCTGTGAGCATTCTGCAATGCCGTGGTTAATTACCAGTTGTCTTGTTTGTTGTCAGACTGCCTATAAAGTGATATAGAAACTATTATCCAGTCCTGTATTCCAATTCCAGTATTACCTTTCATAGCAAAAAATCTCACAGTATAATAACCACATTTTTATCAGGCTAACATGGACCTTGTAATGCAGTGGTTATGCTAATTGGGTAAGTTAGCATAGCTGTCTCAGAATTTCTGTCATAAAGTGATATGTTATCAGCCACAGTAACTGCTACCATGCTTCTCTTTGCCCATTCCTGAGCTAGGAGGTCTTGTACAGTGCATTGGTGCACAAACACTATGTAGCCTTTAGTGCTCCCTGTCTGCACTAGTGATTTGTTTCATTTTCTCATCTGTTGCCTTGTACTGCACCTCACATGGTATGCTCATTTGAGTCTGTGTACATTGAGATATAATTTCCACTTCATTATGACCTGTAAAATGGGCACGACCACCTCAGACACTAATTTTAACATGGCTACTGCCTGGTACTGCAGGGAAATGAAAATCGTTCTGTATCTGCTGCACAGGATTTATCTGGAGTGTTTCCTGTGGGCCGTCTGAAACTGTTGTGACGTCTTAGTGGCATTGATAAATGTCCATACAGATTTGCTGTATAATAAAAATGTGCAGCTAAAATATTCATTGTCAAAAAGTAATTCAGTTATGGTTGAAAAGGGCTTCACAGTGATGACTGAAGAAAGGCAAACAAGCTGCAAGTCTCGCTACCTTGTTGTAAGCATTATTAAGTTTGTTGACTACATATTTGTTAGTCACTCCTGCCAACAGTGCAGTAAAGTTTTTCAGGTTGATGAGTGATGCCACTAACATCAGTCATTGTGGTCAACAATGCAGGCACAGCTACAGTGACCTATGGGGTACACTACCCCAACTTGCTCTGCAAGTGGGAGGCAGATGTTTTGGAGAGCCAGCATTTTTATAAGTGTTGTTTTATTGTTTTGCATTACATTGTTCTGCCTTTAATTTTCTGTATTCTACTGAGAGCTGCTTGTAAGCAGGTAGTGATCTTTCATTTAAATTAGGGGAAAATGTGTCCTATACATGTGTACTAATGTCTGTGGGAGTGGGTTGAAGGTCCCAAAGGAAGATGACCAGGAGGGCTTGCTGGTGTCCTCTGTAGGCACATTTCAGATGGGGAGCAGTGGCTTTTCACAAGGGAGTGTTGAGGAGGAGTCTTGCATCACCCAGCAGGGTACAGTGGCTGGTGTAAGCAGAGGTGGGCCAGAAGCTAGATGGCTACACTAGCAGCTTGGGATGTCTCCTTGTGCTGCTAATAGAGTTGCATGGCTGGCCATATCCATCAGGCCAGTAGAGGGAGGAACTACTCAGATATTAGCTACAGAGATAATCATCTTCTGAGTGAGTTGTGCTCTTATCCAGTCTGGTAGGCCCACCATTCCCTATCCTATTCCCCTGCATGATGTTTTCCTTCCAACCTCCAACCATCTCCATCTCCGACCAACTGTCATCTTTCTCTTCCTACATCTGTCCACTATTGCTGTCTCTTTTGTTATATATTGCCTTGTCTGTTCCTCCTACCTTCCCTATTCCTTCCTTCTCACACATGTCCCTTCCCATCTTCTTCTTCTTTCCTTTTTAAACAAAACTGGCCCTAAAACCAAAAACTGCCAGTCCCCTCTTTTCTGGCTGTCATGCGACTCCCTTTCCTTCCCATTTCAGTTATGAACTACAGTGGCACTTTGCTTTGATAAGATATAAGATAAAATTCCTTTATTGTCATTGCAGAAGTACAGCGAAATTTGTAGCAGTCCTAAAGTGCATTCACATATAATAGACATTGCTGACCCTAAATGGCCTGCTTGCAATGTCTGTGTTAGAGCTGTAAGGCACTTCTTTGTGCATGTGAAGGTGCATATCATCGAACATGCCACCCTACTGTACTTCTCATTGGGTCACGTGAAAGCTCGCAGTGTGGCCACTGCGTTAGTGTGCTGCCTTCCATTCTGTTGGTTG
The DNA here is from genome assembly GCF_019279795.1 of Protopterus annectens. Classification (NCBI taxonomy): domain Eukaryota; kingdom Metazoa; phylum Chordata; order Ceratodontiformes; family Protopteridae; genus Protopterus; species Protopterus annectens. The sequence continues at coordinate 261,591,679 of NC_056728.1, forward strand.
CTGTCAGTTTGTATACATCCCTTTCCATGGCATGCCAGTGCTGTGCCAGTTATGGTACATATCTAAGCATCATCAAACCATATCACACTAATTCTTTTGAGATATTCAGTGCAGTACAGTCACATTATGGATCTTTCTAAACACCCCCTCATGATCTGTTGAGTTATAGCCTAGCGGAAAGATTTGTACTAACATGGAGAAGTGTTTTCATTTTAGTGACAGAAGAATATGGAGGAGAAACATGACATGACAGATGAAAATGAGAACATGATAAAGGATTTGAGTTACTGAATGTGAAACAAATACAGATTGTTTGCCATGGCAAGCCATTACAGAATAAAATAAGACTGTACTAATGCATATGCCACAAAGCTCAATAAAATCATGGACTGATTTGTACTTATTTCTATCTTGTCCATTGTTTTTACTTATTTATGTATTTGCTTACATTTTAACTGGGATGTTCTTCATTCCACATTGCTGCAGTCCTAACCATTGGGTAGTCCGCTGTCCAGTCGGCCCGAATACCAAAGTATATGGCTGACGTCGGTCAAGGCGCATTAGACTGATGTCAGGACGTCAGGGTACTAATGCGCATGACCGACGTCATATCCTCAGTCTATTTTGCCGCATGGTCCGATGCAGAAGCAGTTTTGCGAGTGCAGGTTGGCGTTCTGAAATTTTCTGAAGTCGGAGTTTCAGACCGAATCAAAGTTGGCTAAGTACCCCGTTGGGGAACATTTTGGTTTTTTCTTGCCTCAGTATTTAACCGGATGTCAGAAAAAGTGAATAACTGTATTTCTTGTGGGAAACAGATACCTCATAGGGATTACCATACTTTGTGTATACCTTGTTTAGGGCCTGAGCACGACGTTGTTGGATGCCGCTCTTGTGCTAGATTTAACAAACGCACTATTAAGAGAAGGTTAGACTGTGCCAGGTTAGTGTTTGGGAAGCGTTGTAATTATAAAATGCCGTCGGATGCTCCGATGCCCGCTTCGTCCAAAAAGCGCAAGGACAAAGCAGCAAAGCCTAGGGTTGAAGAACCGGCAGTCCCGGACGTCGGTTCTTTAGAAGGCTCAGTGGAGCCAGAAGTTTTGCCAGGAGTTTCTGGGGAGTCTCAGGCAGAGACTTTACTGTTACAGGATGTGCCCTCTCAGGAGGTAGGCCAGGCTGAGGGGGCTTCTCAGGTAACTGTTCTTCCCTCTCTTCCTAAGGTAGTTAGAGCCTCTCCTTCTGTTTCCAAGACTTCTTTGAGAGGTAGGCCAAGTTTAGCTTCAGTGGGGGCTTCTCCTAGCACTTCAGGTTCTGTGCCTAAGAAACATATGCTTAAAATGGCAGAGGATTTGATTACTATGATTAGAGGTTCTATGCCCCCTCCTGATAAGAGGCCTAGGGTGGAGCCTGAGTTTGAGAGTTTTGAACAGTGTTCAGAGGCTTCTGAGTCTTCGGCTGAAGACTTGCAGGAGTTTCCTCATTATTCTGATTCTGATGTGGATGATTCCACTCCTTCAGCTTCTCCTCCTGAGGATTTTTCATTTTCAGAGACTCTGCATTCCATGAGGTAGCATTTTAAATGGGAAGGGCAAGATTTCTCTGATTCCAGGAAGAGGCTTAGGGAATTTTTGTTTTTACCCCAGCATAGGCCCTTAGCTATACCTCCTGTGTTGAATGTGGTGGAAGATGTTTTTGCAGAGGCTTCCCTGAACCCTGATTCTTTGCCTCCTGCCCCTGTTAAACCTGATAGGTACTATAGGGTGCCTGAAGCTCATAAGTATCTTTTTAAGAGTCCTAGGGCAGACCCAGAAATTGTTTCTCAGGGGCCTAAGGGTGTTAAGGCCTCGGTTGTTAAAAATCCTGTTCCCTCTGATAAAGAGGCAAGGGCTTTGGATAGATGGGGAAAGAAAGTGTATACTTCTTCCACTTCAGCCATGAGGGCGTTGAATTGTCAGTTTCACTTGCTAAAATATCAAAATTATCTCCTTTCACAATTGAAATCTAAGGTGGATGCTCTGGCGGAAGGTATTGAGTGTAAAGAGTTGCTGGATTTAGTTCATGTGTCTGAACAAGTGGGTAAGCATTCTTTGCAATGTGGTTTTGATGCTGTGCAGGCCTCCTCGAGGGTGGCTGCCACTGGTTCTGTTCTTCGCAGGCACGCTTGGTTGAGGGATCAGAATTTAGCTGAGCATGTTAAGACAAGGATTTTGGATGCTCCTTTACAGTCTGATGTGTTGTTTGGTTCGCCTGTGGAAGCAGTTTTAAAGAAAATGGAGGACAAGGCTAAATCTATGCAGACTGTTAAAGATTTTTGCAGGTGCAGCCTCCAAAGTTTAGCAGAAATTGGCCTACTAAGGGATGGACATATCCTGCTTATGATTCCCAGTCTAGGGGTAGGTCTAGACGTGGTAGGGGCAGAGCTCAAGGTTCTTTTAGGCCTAGAACAGGGAGTTCTCCTGCTCAGACTTCTGGTGAGGGCAGGGGTCAGTCCTTTCGTAAACAGACCCAATGACCTGCCTTTTCAGCTGCCAGTTCATTCTCGTCTGGCAGCTCCTTTGGGAGGAAGACTGTCTCTTTTCAAAGAAAATTGGGATTTAATTACTCAAGACAGATGGGTTTTGGATATCATTCACCACGGTTACAGGTTTTATTTCCATACCTTGCCCCCTTTCAAAGGCATGCCAGACGTTCCTCCTCCACAAAGGAAAGAGGCTCACAAGCAAATTTCTCTGTTACTCCAAATAGGGGCCATTCAGCCAGTCCCTGTACCAGAAAGGGGCCTAGGATTTTATTCTCGCCTGTTCCTAGTACCAAAGAAGGGGAACACGTGGAGACCAATTTTGGATTTATCTATCCTCAACACTTATCTGGACATTCCAAAGTTCAAAATGTTGACGTTACAACAGCTTTTACCTCTGCTGGGCAAAGATCACTGGATGGTAACTTTAGATCTCAAGGAAGCTTACCTTCATGTGCCTATAAGACTAAGTTGCAGAAAATATCTGCGTTTTCGAGCTGGAAATTCTCATTATCAGTTCTCTGCATTGCCCTTTGGCTTATCTACTGCGCCCAGAGTATTCACAAAGGTTCTGGCTCCAGTGATAGCTTACTTCAGGCTAAAAGGAATTCAAATCTATCCTTATTTGGACGACTGCCTGATTCTGGCTCAAGAAAAGGAAGACCTTCTACAGCATTTGGAATATGTCATAGCAGTGCTAAGATGCCTAGGGTATTCTGTGATCAATATAAAGTCCAGTCTAGTACCCACTCAAGACATGTGCTTTCTGGGTGTGAGACTGAATACAGCAGCCCAGATGGCCTTTTTTAACCCCGGACAAACAAAAGAATCTTTCCAGTTACTTCCATCAATTATCTCTTCAGTCCGGGCTGACTGCAAGGACAGTCCTTCAAGCCTTAGGGTTCATGGCATCTTGTATTCTGGTGCTTCCCAATGCCAAACTGCATATGAGGAAGCTGCAATGGTATCTCAAAATGTATGGACACAGCACTGCCAGGATTTGGACACTGTCATTCAAATAATACCTTGCATTCAAAAAGAATTTTGTGGTGGGCTCAGGAATGTCACCTAAACAAGGGACTCTCTGTGACCCGGCCAGAGGCGAGTCAGATTTTAACGACAGATGCCTCGGACATTGCTTGGGAGCTCATCTAAATGGAAAGTGGATACAAGACAAGTGGCCTGCCAGACTTCAGCATCTACATATCAACATGAAGGAGATGTTAGCAGTCCAGTTTGCATTAATGGCTTTCAAGGAGTTACTTCTTCCAGGGCAGGTGTTGATTCTAACAGACAACACAACTGTCATGTGGTACATCAACAAACAAGGGGAACACATTCTTATCCTCTATGCAGGCAAGCAATGATTTTATGGGAAACTGCGCTCAGCTTGCAACTAACTCTACAGGCAAGGTTTCTGCCGGGAGCACAGAACTCCTTAGCAGATGTGTTAAGCAGACAAATCATGGATCCCCAACTGGATCTTCATGTATTTCAGAAATTGACAGTGTCATGGGGAACTCCAGACATAGATCTGTTCGCTTCTCCACTAAACCACCAGCTGCCAAAGTTTTGCACGAAGGGGTTTCATCACACAGCTTGGAAAGTGGATGCTCTTTCTTTCAGTTGGAAAAATCTTCATGTGTATGCCTTTCCACCTCTGCCTCTTCTTCCAAAGGTGCTCCTAAAGGTCAGACAAGACAAGCCAAGGATGATTTTAATAGCTCCAGATTGGCCTCGGCAACACTGGTACCCACTACTAAGGAGTCTGGTAAGGAAGCCTCCATGGCCTTTGCCTTTGATTCCACATCTGTTATCTCAGAAGGACGGTCACCTGCTAAATGTCAAGCTTCACTCTCTTCATCTAACAGCCTGGCATATTCTGTTCTGAAACACAGCAGGTCTCAACTTCCTCAACAAGTTTTAAATGTGATTATGGAAGCCAGAAGACCTAGTACAAGGAAGGTGTACGCAGAAAAATGGAAGAGATTTTTATTTTGGAGTGCAGCAAAGAATTTAGAGATTTCTGAGCCTAATTTGAGTGTGGCTCTTCAATATCTTACTGAGTTATTGGACAAAGGTTTGTCCTTCTCTTCCATTAAGATTCATGCTGCAGCAATTTCAGCTCACTATGATTGTGACCCACCATTGTTTTCGCATCCTTTGTTCAAGCAGTTTCTTAGAGGGGCAAAGAATATAAGACCCCCACGTAGAGCTCCTACTCCTGCTTGGGATCTCAATTTTGTGTTGGAAAAACTTACTCTACAACCTTTTGAGCCTGCGGCTACTGCTGAATTGAAATACTTGTCATGGAAGACTGCTTTTTTGTTGGCTATTACTTCTGCAAGAAGGGTTTCTGAGTTGCAGGCCCTTATGGCAGTAGAGCCCTTTTTGATTTTCCATAAGGATAGGGTATCATTACGTACTAATCCTTCCTTTATGCCTAAAGTGGTTTCTAGTGTGGCTTTAAACCAAACTATTCATTTGCCTACTTTCTATGCAGATCCCCAAAATAAGGGGGAAAGGATTTTGCACACTTTAGATGTACATAGGCAGTTGCGTTATTATTTAAGCAGGACTAAGGATTTCAGGCAGTCTCAGCAGTTGTTTGTTTCTTTTGCTTTGAGTTCTCAGGGCAAGCCTGTGTCTAAGCAAACTATTTCTAAGTGGATTGGGTTTTGCATTTCATTTTGTTATTCCCATCATGGCAAGGAGATTCCAGCTGGGATTAGGCCTCATTCCACTAGGGCTACTGCCACTTCAACAGCATTTCTAAGGGGGGTGGCAACTAAGGATATTTTGGAGGCAGCTACTTGGAGTTCAGTGCATACTTTCTCTAAGCATTACCATCTTCCTCTCTACTCTAAATCTAGGGCTGGTTTTGCCACAGCTATTTTGCAAGGCATGTTGACAGCTCCTGCTTCCTTATGATTTGCCAGCCTCCCTTAACTCTGCTTTGGGATTCTACCCAATGGTTAGGACTGCAGCAATGTGGAATGAAGAACATAGTACAGTTTTGTACCTACCATAAATGTAGATGTTCGAGGATCCACATTGCTGCAGTCCAATTTACCCTCCCTCCTTCCCCTCTGGGTTTAGGGGTGTTGGTGTGGGTTAAGATATACTCTGGTACATTTGTATATATTGTATATATGTTTGGTGCAGGGTTTTTTGGTTTGGGGCTTGTCTTTTTAGGGTCTTCTGACATCTGGGGCAAGAAAAGACTGAGGATATGACGTCGGTCATGCGCATTAGTACCCTGACGTCCTGACATCAGTCTAATGCGCCTTGACCGACGTCAGCCATATACTTTGGTATTCGGGCCGACTGGACAGCGGACTACCCAATGGTTAGGACTGCAGCAATGTGGATCCTCGAACATCTACATTTATGGTAGGTACAAAACTGTACTTTACCACTACTGTGCAGAGCCAATTTTCAGAAGTGACGCAGTGAGACACCTCTCCTGGTCACAGTGCTTGTTGCAAAGCTAAGATCTAAAATATACCATTTCAAATATATTTGTATTTGAGTATAGATAGTGTTATATGTATCTCAAGTTGAGAAAAGAACATTAGAAACGAGACAAAAACACACAGTAATAACCTTTACAATACATGACTGTGTAACTGGATCAGCATTTTAATATAGTTTTGCAGATGTATCCCACTTTACAGCAATATGCACATATTGTAAGCTGCTGAATGTGATTCTTGATCTTACTGTTAAAATGAGTGTTATATTTGGCAGGTCAAATGTATAGTAGAAGTTGGCTGTTGGAATAACAAGCAGGTCTTGGTTAGGTGATCTAAGCTGTCTGAAACTGTTGTGAAGTCTTAGTGGCATTGATAAATGTCCATACAGATTGCTGTATAATAAAAATGTGCAGCTAAAATATTCATTGTCAAAAAATAATTCATTTAAGGTTGAAAATGGCTTCACAGTGATGACTGAAGAAAGGGAGACAAGCTGCAAGCCTCGCTACCTTGTTGTAAGCATTATTAAGTCTGTTGACTACATATTTGTTAGTCACTCCTGCCAACAGTGCAGTACAATAATTATGGAAGTGAATAGCCACTCTGGTGGTGTGTAGAGGGAAAAAGCCCCGTGTACGACCCAGGCAATACAGGTTCCTTTAGCAGCTTGGGCGCTTGACGGAGTTGTCTAGGAGGATGGAGGCATTCCTATCCTGGGGGGAGGATATGTGCTGACCTCTTTCTACCGGAGTTCTAGCACAGGCTGCAATCATGGAGATTAGACATCAGGCGGGGGGAGGAGGGATGGTTCAGTGCGCTCACTTAGGGGCCGGGAGGCAGAGCGCACTGTAGTTTCTTATCCTAGCCAAGCCGTAGGGTGTGCTGGGCACATGGGAAAGGGAAATAGACAAAAAATGACCCAGCGGATGACAGTAGTACTCGTGACACTCGTTCCACACCTCTGCTGAATGAAGTAGAATGCCTATATTGAGCCCTCAAACAGAGGCTGGATGAGCTTGAAATCTCAAAGGTAATGGAGTACTGGATGAAAAAAAAAGATTAATTCGGGAAATTAGAGGGCTTGAGCTAGTGTAATTCTGGATAGGTATGTTAAGTAAGGCTTTATTCTGTATAAGTTGTGGAGTTTGTAGTTGGTTTGTTGTACTGTAGAAGAGTATATGATCTGTGAAGAATTGTTCTCTTTCTGAAGCAATACCAGATGTCAGGTATTACCTATTTCTGTAGGACCTGATTTTCAGCTAACAGAGGTACTGTAACCACTTACATTTCCATTAGTTGTTAATGTATGATCACTAAAGTTGCTAAAATTTATTTGTCTTCTTTGTTAACGATTAGCCGACTGCTGGATACTCATTCTAGAAATGAAGCCATTCTGCATCTCCTTGTGTAGTTATTCTAGGGCTTTAGCTTTATGAAATATAAGAGTTATCTGTATGTTGTAAAAATTGACTGTCCCCTGTATGTTGCTGCATTTTATTGGTGTAAATTTGTAACAGAATGGGGCCAAGGGAAGAACTTTGGGGGGGGGGGGGGCACTAAAAATCCAGGAAAAGTAGTTACAGAATGCATGCCTTTATGTAAATTTGTTGATATATTGCCAGTTATCTTTTTGGCTGCTAATACACATGTTATGCCCAGTATGAAAACCAGTCTGAGTTGCTGCTAGCATAACCTGCTTACGTAGAGGGCTGAGAATGTTGATAGACGGTCATTTTCAGCTTAATATAAATCACTACTTTAAAAACTGGATCACTTTGGCTGTTTTTCACATTTCTATAAGTATTCCAAAAGCAGTACTTCTTTTAGTCAGTGTGGTGAAAGTCTGCACCAGTTTAAGGAAAGCAGGATGAAGGTTGTCATTTTCCCCAGGCAAGTGTTTTTGTCTTGGCTTACTTTGTATAACTTGGGTCTGTGACTGTGAACAAATACAAATAGGATTTAAATTTATCATTGGTAGCTCAGTGTGACTTTACATAAAGATGGTCATGTTTGTCTGCATGGAGCTTGCCTTCCAGAAAATGCATTTTTGCCTTTATATTTTTTAATATTTAATTATTTTGGCATGTTTTATGGTCATTTGTCATGAGACCTCTGTAGGAATGTTTGCTTTATAGGTTTATAGGGGTTTCTGTCGATCAATCAACAACATTTTCATAAGTGCTGCCCAATTGAAGGAAAAAGGGTGAAAAGAGTTTTGTCGACAGTGGAGTTTTCTTTTTTTCTCCACTATTGAGCGATTTCAGAATATGTATATTTAAGACTGGGGATGTGAGGAGTACCCCCTCCCCCCTCACACACACATAGGAGGTGCAGGTGGGGGGGCTTGTCCCCCTGCAAAAATACTTGCATCCAAGGTTCAGTTAAACTCATTTCACCTTTTTTTTGGTTGGGCAGTACTTGATAGTGCTGTCGATAGATCGATGTGTATCCATTCATAGGTACTTACTAGGTTTTTGATCGGTGAAGATTGTTTTAACACCTAGCTGTACATTCCCATGGTCGTTTTTTAGCCCTTTTATTTTGTGCTTGAATAACCCAGAGTGGATAGTAGGATTGTAATTGGCACAACAGGTAGTACACTCTATTCCCACACCAGGTAAATTGATTGTTGACATTGCAGTGCAACATAAGTGGAATGCTGTACTCCTGAGTGTGCCATACTTCAGATAAGATGTTAAACTCTGAGTTGCTCAGGTGGATGTAAATATTCCATGTCACCTGTGGAAAAGAACAAGGGTAATTCCCTTATGCCCTGCCCAAATTTCCACTAGTAGTATAAATGCTACCTCGGGTCTCCCCTGAAAAGAACGTACTAGCCTAGTGGGACTATCCTCGTCAACAAAGGGTAAATAAATAAATAAATAAATCAATCAAAACAACGATATGCTGGGCATTACTTGTTGCTCCTTTCCATAAGAGACATAAGTGCTAACCAGGAGTGAATTTATGGTTTCCCACCCAGTCATCCAAATTTAATTTGAAGAAAATAAGATAAGTACTTTGCTTTATCTGGAGTGGAAGACAGTTCCATAGGAGTGTTAGCCTTTGTAATATATATCTATCCTTCCAGCATACCCTATTTATGTTCGAAAATAGTTTTGAGATACCTTGATCAGGTGCCTGTGTTCCCATTTGACTTGCGAATGTCTAATGTCTGGCAGTATAGTGTCTGTTGTGGCACTAAAGGTAGGGGTCACCTCTTAGTAGCATGTATGATACCAGTAAGAAGAACAAGGTTTTGAGATGGTTTGCATAGCTTTTCTGATTTAGGCCCTTGATTTTTTTAGTTACAAAGCATTGTGGTCATTCCAGTTCTGTGCAGGTACATACTGAAAGGGACATTACATTCAGTTATCACCCTAATGAAAGCCAAGTACAGTAGAATGATAACTTTCCTGGACCTGGGTGCCATACCTTTAGATGTAAGCTGTGCTTTGAAAAAGAACTTCCTTACAAAAGTGCATATGTGATGATTAAAGGAAAGGTCCAATGTCTTTTCTGTCCATCTCAACCTGTGGGTTATCGAATCCGAGACTGTTCTGCTGCCGACACTCTCACAATTGTCAGTTCAGGAGATCTACCTCCTCTAACCCTAACTCCCTTCTCAAACTGTATCTCCTCAGATCTTGTTTGCCATCATCAAGTTCAAATATTGGTCTGAGTTCTGTTATCTCTGTATCCTATCTGGGTAATTTTTTTTCTAAAAATGTGTATATTTGTTTTCTGTGCTTTTATCCTTGTAGCTTAGGAGTAGTAGTATTAATAGCAGTTTTTTTTGTTGTTGTTAGGTGTAGGTAGTTATAAGTGTTTTTTGCCTTATTAGGTAGGTAGGCAGGTAGTGCTAGGTGTTTCTGTCTTTAGTAGTTTAGTGTAATTTTCTCACAGTTAACAATACCTTTTGAGTGTTTTCTTGTGATAAAATAGTTAGTAGTGATATTTCTTGACTTTTCCCTGAAGGCTATAATTTTCTTAATGCTGTGTTGTGTTATGTTGTGTTTTATGTGCTCCCATAGGTATGGAAAAAGCTTCATGGTTTAAAAACTTTTTCCAGTGGGAACAAATTGCCTCCATGAGACACCCATGACAGGTGCTTCTGCTGTTTGGGCACATTGTACTTGGAGACAGAGTGTCAGGCGGCCTATGCCACTTTTGGTGCCAGAGCTTTTAATAAAAGAAAGGCCAAGCTGGTTGCTAAAGGCCTTGTCCACCCCTCAGCTGCTTCTTTATCCCACCCCCATCAAGAAGGCCTTGTCCACCCCTCAGCTGCTTCTTTATCCCACCCCAAACAAAAAAGACCATAGTGAAGAACTTCTCTAAAGCAAACTTCACACTACTCAAGACTGGTGTGGTATCCTTCAAGGCCCCTGAGCCAGAGGAAACCACAACCCAAGCTGCGGAAGCCCTTACAAATGCCTTCTATGAACACCTCCAGGACTGCATGGATCAGGCAATCCCAAATAAAACCAAGACTCCTTCCACAAAGGGCAAACGTCCAGTCTGGTGGACCCCAGCCATTAACAAACTTTACAATAAGAGGAGAAAGCTATTACATGATAGAACAAAATCCATAAAAGGGAAGTCACCCTGATCATTATTAGTAAAAAATACGAGCACTCATAAAATCAACTAAGGCCAATTTTGAGAGAAAAATTGCCATGGATTCAAAGGACAATCATAAGGCCTTTTTCAGCTATGTTAGGAACCTGGGTGGAAACTCCCAGATATGCTCAGAATTAGTCCAAAATGATACAAAATCACTGAACCCACAGACATTGCCAACATACTGGCAGACAGGTTCAGTGCAAACTTCACCCCTCTCCCCTAAAGGAGAGATAACTATCCCAGCCGAGTGTAGCCTCCCGGACATCTCAAATGCGCAGGTGAAAGCTGCTCTCTCTAAAGCTAAAAACACAGCATCAATGGGACCGGATGGTGTCCCCGGCTGTGTGCTACACGAGCTAAATGAGGAATTAAACCCGCACATAAGGCAGCTGTTTAATCTCAGCCTTACCACAGGATACGTGCCCAAGGAGTGGCGTCACGGCAACTGTGGTCCCACTCCACAAAGGCGGCGCCTCACGGACCCTGGTAATTACCCCATAAGCTTAACAAGTCTAGTCTGCAAAGCTATGGAGAGGATCATAATGGAGCTCATAAACAAAGATATAGGGACTTGAAGACATTGGACCCGACCCAGTTTGGCTTTGTCAAGGGAAGATCATGCCTTTTGAACTTGGTCGACTTCTTGAAACAGTCACCAAGGCCATTGATGAGGGAAAGGCAGTCCATACAGCCTACCTTGACCTTGCAAAGGCTTTCAACACAATACCCCACTCAGGTATTGTAGAAAAACTTACCAGCTTAAATGTAAACCCATATGTCACAAGATGGGTTGCAAACTGGCTTAAGGACAGAACCCACAGGGTTAGAGTTGCTGGCGCTGTGTCAGACTCCAAGCCGGTCACAAGTGGTGTCCCACAGGGCTCGGTCCTTGGCCCCCTATTGTTTGGCATCTACTTCTCAGAAGTACAGGCCAACATGGGAGGACTTTGGCTGACAAAGTTTGCAGGCGACTGCAAACTGGGCCATAGTGGAAAGTGCATCGGACACGGATATCCTTCAGAAGGGACTCACGGAAACAGATAGCTGGTGCCAGAGCCATGGCCTGAAGTTAAACGCCAAAAATGTATAGTCATACCCTTCGGGAAAAACAAGGTAACCCCAAGCTACCATATAGGTGGCAATCCACTAAGCACAGAAGAGGTTATCAGGGACCTGGGGACCCAGGTTGACAGTGGCCTTTCTTTTGACACTCACATTGCTAAAGTGGTTAGAAAGACCTTCTACATTGCCCACCTGATCATGAAGGATTCACATCCAGATCTAGTGAGGTCATTGTTCCCTGTACTCTTCACTTATCAGACCAATGATCGAGTACAATGCCCCATTCGGGATGTATCTCACCCGACATCTGCAGCAATTGGAGAGACCCCAAAAGTTCCTCACCAAAAGGATAAAGGACTCCAAAATCTGTCATATGCTGCCAGATTGAAGAAACTCCAGCTCTATTCAGTCGCATACCGTCTGCTCAGAGGTGACATGTGCCTGACATACAAGGCCATGTCCAACCCGGAATTAATGGACATGCTCCACCTCAAAAAATCCAAATCCACCAAAACCACTAGAGCAAGCGACTTAAACCTTAGCACGGATATAAATAGGACGTGCTGGAGGGATAGATTTATCACTCAGAGACTCCCTATGCTGTGGAATAAAATCCCGGTCCATGTCAGGCAGAGCACCTCGCTGACTCTGTTCAAGAGAAATCTAGACCTGTGGATGGGAGATCGTAGGTTTACCCCGGGAATCATATCTGTGTCACTGCTGGACAGAGGCACAACAAACTAATGGGCACAGTATTTTTTCATATAAGGGGTGGCGTAAGCCACAAAAATTTGGGCTAGGCTTATAAATGCCTTAGGGCAGATAGCCTAGTATAAACCTATGAACCTATGAACCTAAGACAGATAAAATGGAGAAGGGAAGAACTTTAAGGCCAAGAGCAAAGAAAGGAAAGACCAAACATGCTCTTCCTCATCTACTGAGGGCTAGTTGAAACCCAGGGTTCATCTCCCTTTGGCTCCTCCAGTTCCAACCCCTTTTGGTCATTTGGTGCCAGTTTGTCCCTAATCAACAGTCATCATGGTCTCTGAGTCATCCAACTCCCCTACCCTAAGTATTCCTAGTCCTTTTCTATTTAAGGACTCTTCTGCCTCTTCAGACAGGTTTCATTTTCTCTTCTGCCTGATGATGCTCGTGGAGATTTGTCTGGGACCTTCTACTTCTCCTCCTTGTGTCTAAGCTTCACCATTCTGAATCTGACAAATACTAGCTGGTAGTCCAAGCCACCCTCCGTGGCTTCATCTTTTAAGTCTGCTACCCTGACTAGGAACTTCAAACCATTAGATCTGGAGCAACTGATGTGATCCTTTCTTCAGGCCCAGGTGCAGCTAGGAATCATCCGTGTCTTCTTTGCTCTGAGGCCTGAGGTTATAATTCCCAGTGTTGCAGTTCCTTCCCCAGTTCCCTTGGTCCTGGAGTTGCTGGTATCAGCTGAGCTGCCTTGCCACCTTAAATACTGATGGCTTGGCCACTTATGACACTGTTTCTGTCCTTGTTGTTCCTAACTCTGGCACTGGTGGAGCGGAGTGCTTCTCAGAGCAGAGTGTTTGGTGCCAGCACTTTGGCTCTCAATAGCTCGGTTCTGATCCCAACATTGGAGCCAGTCAAGTTGGTAGTGTGCACCAGTATCTCACTACAGTATTTGGATTTGAGGAGTGCCAAGTCCAGCTATCTGGCTTCAGTTTCAGCTTTCAGCATTGTAGAGGTGATCCTGTCCCATTCAGAGATGGAAGCTTCAGCAGTTACATTACATCCATTTCAATCTCTTTCCCTTTCTGTGTCTGCAGATCTGCATCAATTGGCTGTGGGTCAGTTTGTGTCATTGCATCTCCAGGTTCCCCTGCATCTAGGGGCACCTACCTCTTCTGTGTCTTCCACTTCTCCACCCAAGGAGGTACTTGGGAAGAATAAGTGTAACAGGAAATGCTTGGGTTCCCATGATTGAGGACGCTTACCTCTGTGAAGTGGAGGATTCCTCCTAAATCTCCCCACAACGGTGCCTCTTTTGATGATCTGCTTGAATCATTGAGACAGCATTGGCGGTTGGACTATCAAAGCCCCTTCCCTGAATAAGTCTGTTTCTGGAGACCTTGGCATTGGCCCATTCATGTCCTGGGTGGTCCTCCGTCTGGACACCCTTATGGGCCCGGTGTCTCAGATCGCTTTGAGAGAACCCAGTGTGGTGGAACCAGTCTATAAGAATCCTGTTAAAATGTTGGTCCCTCCCAACAAAGTGAACTCCAAACTGTTGAATTTTCCTGCCCTGTGGTTTATAGGTTCATAGGAGATTATTAGGCTAATGGCTTTAGAGCCCTTACAGGCCTAGCCAACATAACCCGATTTTACCCACTATATAGCCCCCGGGGCAAGAGGATTGGATGGGTTTATGCCTATGCATTGAGTATCTTACAGATTGCCCCTGTCCATAAGGGATATAGGGACTACCCCAGGTGTGAATTTCTGATTTCCCATTCATTGATCCAGATTGCATTTGAAGAGGACCAGGAAGGGCTCTGCTTAATGTGAATAGGAAGCCTATTCCAAAGAAGGGACAATCTTTGAGACACAAATTTGTCTCTCCAGCATGTTTTGTTTGAATCGCTCACTAAGTTTAGATCCTAGATTGGCTGACCCTCGTACTGTTTAACTTGTGGATGTGTAGCAGTTCCATCAGGTCTAGATTTGTGAGTGCATTTTGGATCAGGCATGGGTCACCCCTTAATAGTCGCTAGGAGAGAGGGTAAAGAGATAGAGCTTTTAGTCTATCCGCATTGGACTTGTTGTTTACACTGTGATTTTTCTTTTTCGGGAACCTCTGAGATCACTCCAACTGCTGTAAGAACCCTCATTAGACCAATAATAGAATACACTGCACCATTTAGCATGTACGTGACTAGGCAGAGTACAATGGGACTGTAATTTCCTTTGGATCTAGATGCCATACCTTTACTTATAGGTGGTGCCACTTACAAGGACTTCCTCACCACTGTAGACGGTTCCCCTTCACAATCCCGAATTACTGAATGCTCGAAATTCAGTAACTCGAGACTGTAAAGTCGAAAATGCAGAAGTGCGAATCTGCATAAGCGCAAATTCAAATATCTCGAATTTGCGCTTATGCATGTCAGCTTCGGGATGGGAAGTGTGTGAGTTGGGATGTTTTATGTAAGTGAAGGTAAGTGAGTGTATGTGTGTGTTTTGTAAGTTGTGCGTGTGGGTTAGGGTAGGGAGTGGGAGTATGTGTGAGTGTTGCATGTGTCTATGTATATGTGATATGTGTGTGTGTGTGTACGCGCGACAGTTTAAAATGTCTGTGTGGTGGTTTTTTTTTTTTTTTGTGTATTAGTGTGATCTCGGAGTTAGAACATATAAGTAGGGGTGTGTGGGGGGTGCAGGGGGGCTTGCCCCCCTGCATACATGTAGTGTAGGGCTTGTAGTTTATGTTATGTGGGTTGTATGGTGTGCATGTTGTGTGGTGTATGTGTTCTGTATGTTCGGGTTTTTTTGTTTTTGTGCTTGTGGGTTTCGGATTTTTGTTGGTTCGACTTTATAATTTCGAGTTACTGAATTTCGAGCATTCAGTAATTCGATATTATGAAGGGGAACCCTGTGGACATATAACAGTGTTTAAGCTAGTATGTGTCTGTGTACCTGGATCTCTCACCTCTGAGTCTACTCTTAAGAGTGTGCAATTGATTTTGTAATTTGCAGGAGTATTTGATTTCCCAAAGGTTATGAGAATGCATTTTGTGCATTTAGTTTTAGGCCATGGTTCTGGCGCCAATCATTTTTCTGATCTAGACCCCTCTGAAGGATACTTACATCATTGGGGGTTTCAGTGTTTGCCCCTAGCTTGCAGTCATCAGTAGAGTTTGTCATCCAGAGGCCTTCCACATTAGCCTTGACTTCAGATAAGTATATTCTGAACAGGAGTGGTCCCAGTACTGAGCCTTGTGGCATAGGACTAGTATCTGGCCTATTTCTTGATCTGGATTCACCCACTTTAACCACGTGTCCTGTCCATGAGCCAATTGGCTATCCATCTAGTAATGTAGAGATTTATACCCAGCTTTGTGAGCTTATTTATAATACCTGAGTGGGGAATTGTGTCAAATGCCTTGGCCAGATCGAGGTAGGAGGTATGTACTGTTTTATTGTCATCCATGACCTTAGTGAGTTTTTCATAGAAATCCACCAGATTCAGTAGGTATGACCCGTACTTACACCAGGAACCAAGAGTGGACACGGTTACAATAAAGGCTGTCTTCCGAAATCACAACACCTCCAATAACTCCACCGATATACAAGGCTCAAAACGATAGAAATCCCACCAGTGATAATATGACAAAAACTTTTATTGAACACTGACAAATGAATACTAAAATATAACGAATATCCACAATATAACTGAATGGCATATGAATTAGAAATAGGATTAAGCGCTTTCGTCTCCCACTGGAGATCTCATCAGAATCAATGCTAACAGTAAATTTGACTCCTTATATACTAACCATGGTTCAATTAATGAATTAATTGAATAATTCAGTAGTTCAAAATCAATAAACGTAAAGGTATATACACCTATATATAATAATATATGTTGTGTTTTATATTTGACAAACACTAAAGAGTGCACATATATATATATATATATACTCACCCAAAAGACTAAATATAAATTCACACTCAGAAAACTGAATATAAATTCATATAAACACAAGTACATACACAAACCAATTCATATAAGCGCAAAAATACACAAAAACAAATGAATAGGGCTGGCTTGCTACATATGGTTACTATGAATCATCCTATTAAAGCAATGTTTTGTATGCATCAGTGCATACAAAGTGCAGTTCTTTTCATTCATAACAACTCAAATAAAAAATATGTATATGTAAAAATATATATAACTATACGCTTAAAAGGTATAAAAATATATATAATTAATATGTATAATATATATATATATATATATATATATATAAAAATATATATATATATATATATATATATATATATATATATGAAAACTAACTAAAAGCCAATGTGACTGGTGTAAGTGCATATATATACTGTAAAAATATAAAAAATATATAAATTATTAAAAATAAAAGTTAAAAATACAGATTCAACATGCCTAATATGACAGTTAATATATTGTTAATAAAATTGATAGTAAAATTGATGATGAAATTGATAATCCCTGAAAGTCAAAATTATACCACACCTATACCAATTCTTAGAAAAGTACTGCTATTATATACAATAATGAAACCACAAAACCACAAGTTACAAAAAATGGCTCCAAAAAAAGTGAGTAACTAACAGGAGGGAAAAGTAATAATCATATTATGGAATTGTTGTGATAGACAACTATCAAAATTCATAGTACTGTTAAAAAATAGTAGTATGAGTGTTGATATTAATATTAATTTATCTTGGGGTCTTCTGCTAATATTTTAAGGGCAGGTGTGATGGAGACATGATCATTCAACCCCTTGCCACAGCAGGCATCCAATTTCAGTTGCCAAATCATTTCCCTGTATTCTAATCTTGTCTCCCAATCACCACCCCACCCCTTTCCAGTTGTTCCACTTCTTCTAATATCCAAAATTTAAAGTCAGCTTGCTGGCATATTAATAAATGTCTATAGAGTGCATTGTTCACATCCTTTTTGTTAATATCCCTCATATGTTCGTATATTCTCCTCCTAAGATGTCTAACAGTTTTCCCTACATAAAATGCCCAACAATATTTACAGAATGCTAAACAAATCACTCCCTTAGTGTAACAGCTACTATATCTTTTAGATTTCAGGGTCATACCTAAACTCGGGATCCATAAACTTTTTCTGTCCGCAATGAACGAACACTGTGAGCATCTCCCACACCTAAATGTACCAATTCTATTAGATACAGTTTCACATATCCCTGTATTTTTCTTTTTCTCAAAAATGTTCTTCAAATTTTGATTTCTTCTGTAACTATATGTAAGTCTATCCTGAAAAACAGTCACTTTAGTGGGCATAGTTTTAAAAACCTCCCAAGTGTCATCGATACATTTCTTGAGCCATTTTATACCTTTGTAATAGGTTAAGGTGAATAAAGGGGGAGTAACCAATTTAATGTTAAGGTTTCTCCTACCCTTATCCACCTCTACTGTATTGGTCACCTCCTGCTTATATAGAAGGGGTCTATAGTGAGTTTCTCTTTTATCAATTACATATTGTTTCACCTTCTTAATTAATTCCAGGGGATAACCCCTCTGCTGGAACATTTTTTGTAGATTATCCACCTCTAGGAGAAAGTCATCTCTTTCAGATGTCATCCTTGCTATTCTTATCATTTGGCCCTTTATAATATTCCTTTTCAACAAATCAGGGTGGTCACTATCAAAGTGAAGGTAAGTATTGGAATGGTATTTCTTCCTATATATCTTGGATTTGTATTTATTAGTGGCATAATCTTTTTGTAACTTAATATCTAAGAAATTAATTTCATACTTATAAATGACCCGTACTTGACAAAGTCGCATTAGGTAGGATCCAGTGTTTGGAGGTTTGCTGTGTCATTATTTAACAGGTCCATGATTATTCTTTCCATAGCCTTATATATAAGACTAGTCAAACCCATATACTGGTCTGTACAATACTTTCAGTGCCACACACCATAAAATTAAAATTTTTTTATTGCCTGATTCTTTGGTCCTGTATTTCTAAACTGAATTAGGTGAACTTGGTCATTTGTGCCACCTCCAGGGCCCCACTCCATTAGATCATAAGCTGCCACTGCAGATATGTAGCAGAATATTTCTTCTAAGCTTTTTTTGAATCTACCATTTGGCCTTCCTTCCTTACATTCTTGAAGCCGTACAAGTTGGATGTCCAGTCTATAAGTAGTTTTTGTCACTGCAGCCTTTGAAGGCATGTTGTAATAATCAACCCATGTCTTGAATAGGGCAACACGCTCTTTGCACTCTACCACTTATAAATGTCGTGTAACAATGATCCTTGTGATGGACATAAAGTAAGTTTGTATGAAGGGTGTCACCATAACCGTAGACGTTAACACAAAAGTATCATTACTACTGAAGGGACTGCTACTGTCCTTCCTCCATTGCTGCCTGTCATAAGTCTACTTTCATACAAAGTTACTGTTTTCCAACAAAACACAATTATTTTTTTTTTCTTTGGCATTGGTGTACCATGTTGGAAGTTGGAGTGAATATGAATTCTCCCTTGGGAGTGGGGGTGCAGGAGAGATTGCTATCCCCTACCAAAATTGCTTCATTATACTGGCAGTAAATTGATGTAGAATATGCTAAATACAGTTCTACTTGTCATTGTTTTGTTGTTGCTTTTGATTATATGTGTTTTGGCATCATGCCTGTCAGTTATGGTATTAAATAGGATACCTACATTTATGGTTCCTGTCACTCTCTTCTTTAGCCCCATTGCTTACCTTAGCAGTTCTTTACATGAGTTTTATTTAAGCCTGGTCTTTTACATCTGTACACAGATGAATGCAGAATGGTGTCTGTATATAACCAGTCAGTGTGATGGACGCATATTACTGCCTCCAAGAAGCCTGCACTTCAACTTTTTTAAATATTATATTTGCAGTTGATATTTCCCCATTATAGATTTACAGTATATTCTAATTGTAAACGGTTTCAGTGTTATCCATATAAAAGTGCTGTGTTAAAATATCCCATTTCAAATTGATGTATTTGGTTCCAAGATTTGTAGTATTTAGAAATTTTACTTTCAAGATTGTTTGGTTATACGTTATCCCAAGATCCCAAAGCAGAATTTGTCCCAGATAACATTGCAAATTAAAAATTACTGCATCTAATTGGAGAAACTATTTAATACACATTCTAATATATGCACTATTCACAGTTGAGCAAGGATGTCTATAACCATAACTGACAGATTTTTTATAGTACTCTGGTTTGCTTCTTATTTTATTGGCATCCATACATTGTAATAATTAAGCCTGCTTGATGCAACTGAAATTATATTTCTCTTGTGGACTTTTAAGTTTTTTTCATATTGTAAAATTTTCAGATGCAGTATTTCATTTAACATATTGTCAAAACAGCTAGAAACTCAGTTTTGCTTTGTTATAATTATGTATCTTTTTAAATGTGCATATGTCCCAGGCAGTGCCGGCCTTACACATAAGTGAACTAGGCAACTGCCAATGGCACCGTGCTTGTAGGGAATGCTCTTTCCTATTTATTTAGTTTTTAAAGTAATGTTTTTTACTGTTAAATAAGTAAATAAATGAGTAAATAAAGAAAGCACTTCTACAAGAGAAAAACGTTCCCGCAGCACAGCGAGTGCTCCGGGGGCATTGCTCCAGTTTGCATGACATCATGTCAAGTTATGTTAACATTACCTTAAATGTTGCGAGTCCATGGATGTATGTATAGATCTCGAAACATTCAAATGTAGGCCTGAATGAGTTTGGACTTTTTTTTTCCGATTTGCACATTGAGGGACATTCTGTCAAACTCTGGACAGAAAGGAATGAAGTGGTGTGGTTCTGTTGAGAGGAATGTTATCAGTTTTACAATAATGCTAGCGGACTGATCAATCAGATAATGCTGGGCACAGCAAGAAATCTGGACAAAGTCAAAATAATGAGGGGGGGGGCAAAGGCCCAAAATAGGGACATATTTTAAATATTGCACTCAACAAATCGTGTTATTCTAGCAACTTTCTAAGTTTATATGAGCATATGTGTTCTGAAGGGTACGAAGTCTGTAACTCAAATGTATATCATTATTTGGTGACTTCAGACCTCAGTGATTTGCCAGCAAACCACAAATTGTATGAGGAACAGATTAAAAATGTGAGGCAAAGATCTGTATATTCGGGTACAGGCCATTTTGACTCTGGATGATTTGATCCCAGCATTAACAGATTCCGAAACTATATCTATAACACTTTAAATATACAGATATAATATTAGTACACTATAAAAACCAGAACAACATTTACAGAATAAAACAACCATTAAAAACTTACGCTACGTAAACATTAAAATCCACTAGATTCAATACCAGAACTGACAGTAGTACGTGACAGTACAAGATTAAATCAAAGAATACAAGCCATAAACGAAGAATGTATTGCCAGCATGAAATCTTGCTAATATACCTGCTTGAACTGATTTTACACAGACAATGTGTTGACAGCATTAAGTCTTGAGCTCCTTCTTGTGCTACTATGTTGTAGGCACGGTGCGTTGTTATTAGTAAAGCAGAAAAATGTAGAGTAGAGTTTCATCACAGCACACTAAAAAACTTTACTAGTGCCGTCTGCTGGTCTCCATTAAAATTGCAGTAATAAAATTAATGTTTGAGCCAAGACAATTTGAACTTAAAAAAAAAAGTTACAAAATGCTCGTGCATACATAGTTATGCCATGCCAGTTGCACAAGTTTAGAATATCCACATGGAGCTGCTCACAATTTCTTAATCAGCTAACTAAAAATAATAAATAATATGTTAACTTCCTAATTAAAATTCTAAATTGATTTTATTATATATTTGTTAAAAACTGTGATTAAATTAATAATATTTACATATTAAATAAATGTTAAATTAACATTTACATATAAAAATGTTAAACAATATATTAAATTGCTATGTAAATGATTTTATTAAATTTAATTGGGGTCAAACTGTCCAATAAATATTCTCATAGACAATAAATATGAATTTTAATGTGAAAGTGCATCTAATTGCATTGGGGTCAAACTGTCCTGCTTCTGCATATTCTGCCAAAATCCGGACAGTTGACAGGTATGATAGAAGTGAAATAATATTACATAGCCATCTGATGTGATGGCTGTAACTGCTGGGGGTGGTGGTGGTTGGGGTTGGTGTGATGAAAGTAACCCTCTTGTCATTTGTGTAGGTTAAACAGTCATTGTTTGGCATAGCAATACTTTTGTGCATTTTTGAGAAGTACAATGGACTGCTTAACTGGACAACTGATATGCACGGACAGAGTTGGTGTAATTGCTATAGTTGTTTTCTGTGCAGAAAAAATAAGTAGCTGCCTGTTGCTGTTTAATTATTTTGGTTCTGCGGGACTCGTGATTATGTGAAGCAGCGTGTAATATTTTAATGTGTGACAACTGTTTGGAACAAAGGTGAAATATATTAGACGGCATCCTCTTTTTATTATATTCAGATGTTAGAATTGTACATAGAAGTGGTTGTAACTGCTTGGTGGGAGTTGTGTGGATGAAAATAACTGACCCTGTTGTCACTTGCTCAGTTTTTAAGTCATGTCTTAAAAAGTAAGGGATTAATGCATCACAGAATACCCAGAACTTCAGAATTTCTCGGGCTAGTGGCCTCCACACACACACACACCTAGTCTATATAACTGGATTTTGACATAAGCTTGGTAATCACTTCAACTGTAAAACCCACCTAGTCTAAAACCAGTCCTAGATGCACACAAAATGTCTCTGATTTTTTTTTTTTTTTTTTTTTTTTTTTTTTTTTTTGCAGGGGGGAGGTCACTATTTCTTGTGTTGGGCTGGGGACAGTGTGGTTATTTTCTTTAACTTTCCTCACACAGAGGGTAGTTGTAGCTTATATAGGAGTACTGTTCTGTTTATAGAAGTAAGCTGGAAATTTTATTATCATTTTTCCCATTTACTTCACAATCAGACGTGATATATATGGGTTGCTATCTTTTCATGGAAAGTAAATAAACATGCTGTGCTTGACAACAAATATGTTATGTTCTATTTGTTTTCTCAGTTTTTGCTAGTCTGACATCAAAAGGCTACACAGAAGGCAAGTGCCTTTTTAGGGTAGGGGATCAGAAGGCATAAATATCACAGCAGCGTGAAGTATGACTGTGGGCATTTATATCTTAATTTTACCCTATTTAACACCATAGTGGGATACACATAAAGGCACTGCTTTTTGAGGTGGGGAGGGTGAGCAAGTGCTATTAGGGTGTTTTAGTCAGCTTTGAGCATTAAAACTTGGCTACAACTAATTTCTTCTTTAAAATAAAACAAATTTAGATTGAATTTCTTTTCCTTACGCATGATTTTTGTTCAGGTCATCATTGTATCAAAGGGTTGGAAAAAAGTTGTAAAATGCACCTCACTGCATCTATAACAAAATGGCTTCTAGGTGCTTAGCCATCCCTAGCTTAATTTAGTTAGGTAGTCTTGGTCAGTTAGGATATGTTAAAAGGATGCAGGAAATAGCAAAGTTGAAGAGTATGACTGAATTTCTTTCTTTGCTTGTGACTTTTGTTCAGGTAGTCACTGGAGGAAAAAAAGTGTTTTAAAAAACTGTAAAATATACATCAGAGCAAATAAAACCCAATGGCTTTGTGGGATGTTGCATTCTCCAGATTACTGGCTTAATGCAGTTTTTCCCCCACAGTTATAAGAGTGCAGTCTTGCTTAGATCACAATGAATGAATGAATAACTGAGATTCCAGAATCAGACATCTTGTGGCAGAACGTGTTTATCTGGGCTGTCTGAGTTGGGAAGCAGTAGAGGAAGCTCAGAGTGTGGTTGTTTATTGGCTGGAGGGCTGCTGCATCCAGAGCCATCCAAGCTAACATAATATTTTTTTTTATATTAAATGTACTTGTATTTGCTTTGCACAGTGATGGCTACTGTTTTTGAGCATTTGTAAAGTATTTATTAATTTTGTGGCAAAAACAGCAATATCTGAAGTTGTCTATTTCATTATTCCTCACGACTGGGTCCTTGGATCCGTATCAACCATTCCAAAAGACAGCTGCCGCCAACTTAAAGCTCCTCCCACTCCCACAATACCCTGCAGCTTCCCCAGCTCTCTAAGATCTTGTTTATCACCCTCCTGGACAGGTGTATCTACGCTGATCTCGAGCTGTGCTAAAGTTAAGTGCTATTTTTGTATCTTGTCATATCCTTTTTTTGGTCTTAATTCCTATCTAAACCCTATTATAACCTTTCCTTATTCCTCCCTTCCTTCTCTTTAGAGGTTGTTGTGCGATAGGGCTTTGTATTTCTGCCTTCCTTGTTTCTTTGCCTCCTGGATGTCCGTTGGCCTATGTCCTTTCTCCTTCACTAACTTTCCCTTTTCAAAAAAAAAAAATTTCTTTCGGTATATTTAAGTTGCTTACTATTGCTTTTTCAGTAGTTTTGTGGTGCAGGGGGTGTGTTTTGCTGGTCTGTTGCATCTCAGTAGCTGCTGTGGTTGGTGTGCACTTGGTGTTCTTTGCTTTGCTGTACTTGTGTGGGGTGTGCTAAGTAGCGGACAAGCCCACCAGTTTTAAGAGATGTATTGTCTCTTGCGGACACAAGATTCCACACTCTGACTCCCACTACAAGTGTGTGTACTGTTTGGGCGCTGCTCATTTGGAACAGGAATGTGAGGAATGTGCAGCCTTTAACCCCCACACTTTAGCAGATTGCCGCAACAAGTTAATTCTTAAAGAACTGTTGCCTTCTTCCAGACAAGACCCAACAAAGCCAGGTGTTTTGAAGGAACCAAAGAAAAGGGTGCCTCCAGTTTACACTGAGGCTTCTACTCCAGTTCTGGAGAAGAAGAAAAGAATGACAGATCTGTCACCATCAGATCCAAGGAAGGCCAGGTGTCCTTTGGATCAGAGGAGTACCTCAGAGCTGGCACTGTTCAACCCCGATGTTGCACCTTCTCAGATCAGAATTTCAAGGCCCGAGGTGAGAGAAGTCTGTTTTCCCCCTTTGTGGTCTACTCACTCCTTAGTGTCTTCTAGGTCTTCTGAACTTTCCTGCTGTGACATGGACAGGATGATGCGGAGCTTACTCAAGGCTCAGGTTGAGATGAGGCTCTTAACCTCTCCATCTCATCTTGGAACCGTGAGTCCCCCATCACTGTTTCTTGTGATTCCTCATCCGATACAACAGTCTACTTCCTAACCCCAGGATCCGGATGTCCCAAGAGAGACATTGTTGGGGCTGAGGATAATGCTTTCCTCAACTCTGGCAGTGTCCCAGACTGGCTCAGCTCCAATAGATTCGGATAGAGTGGGTCCCGGACCTGATAGGTCAGTGCCGGCTCTGGGGGGTGGGGGTGGACTCTGCTCCAACATGGTCAGTTCCATCTCTACCACTTGGGGTGCCAGCCCTTGACAGTTTGGGCCCGGTGTTGTCTGGCGGCTGTGAATCCAGAGTGATATCTTCCTCTTCTCCTCCTGCTTCAACTCCGAGGAGATAGAGGGATTGATCCCCAGGCTTGTCAGCCTTCCAAGTAGCAGAGAGGGCATTCTCCAGACCCAGAAATGTCTCCTCTTCCTCCGGACCCTATACAGTCCTCATCTGGTCAGAGCCTTGGGTCCATTCATACTGCCCAAATCTAGCACGCCAAGGACATCCTCTAGTCCTCCACCATGGATGGGGCCCCTTCTGAGCACTCCCCTGAGTCCTCCCCCATGAGGAGGTACACCAGAAGAGGACGTGCAAGAGGAAGAACATAAACTCCCCTTTGGAGTCATTGAGAGACGTCACCAATCTTGATGAGGGAGATGGGTCCCCTCATTCTCCAGCCAATGACATCTCCTTTGGAGATATCCTAGAGATCCTGAAGTGCAGGGGTGGATGGTCTGCCCCACCCCCTTCTTCTAAGGAATCAGTGTTTCTGGAGATGTTCAGGATGGGCCCATCTACATCCTGGATGTCCCAACCAGCAGATGAGCTCATTGATCTGGCCTCCTGCTTTGCTTGGAAGGAACCTGATGCCATGGAGCCTATTCCCAAGCGTGCTGACAAATTCTTGAGCCCTCCATCAGACCCCCCCCCCCCCCACTGGAGTAAAGGTATTCCGGTTGATGTCATTTGATTGTCAGTGGCCACAAAGAAGGAGCTAGTGGAGCACAGCTCCTCTGTCCACCCCCCCCCCCGAACAAGGAGTCATGGGCCTTGGACAGAAATGGGAAGCACGTATACACTTCAGCAGCATTTTTGCTGAGAATACTAAACTATTTGGCACATTTTATGCATCTTTAAAGAGACCTGGGCAAGGAGGTTACCAGTTCTCTGTCTGAGTGCATATGAGAGGAGGACTTTAGTAATGTCTGTCCCCAATTATCAACTCTCACTTTCTTGGCTAACTCATCGATGAGGATGATTTCCAACACTGTTGTAAGTACCGCTCGAGCAGCCAGAACAGACATAGCCCTAAGGAGACATACCTAGTTGAGGCTTTCCAGGTTTGTGGCGCCCTTTATGGAATCTTTTACCAATGCTCCCTTTGACGGCTCTTCACTGATTGGACCGTTGGTAAAAGATACACTTACCCATAGTGAGCAAGAGGGGAAGATGTTGCCTGCTGTAGGAATCAAGTTTTCTCCCCCTCAGTGGCCTTTTTCAAAGAACCAGCGTAGTGTGACGAAAATGGGTTTCAAAAAGTCTCAGGGTTCTTTCCAGGATGCTCATGATGAATTCTTGTCCAGAGGTAGAGGACTAGGTTTCAATGGAAGACACCCCCAAAGGGCATAGGGTGTCCACAGAATTGGGGCTTTAGGGAACCTTTCTCTTATGGGGCCCTACCAGTGTGCCTGAAGTGCTGTCCGACTGTCCTACTGTGGAGGCAGTCAGGGGCAGATTATCATTTCACCTAGATGCCTGGGCAAAACTACTAAATGATGCCTGAGTGCTGAACATAATTTCCAGAGGTTATTTTATTCCCTTCTTCCTTCCTTCCCCACCTCCAGCAAAGAAGCTCCCTGACGTCCCACCCAGTCAGAGGGAGTACGCCATGGACAAAGTTCAAACACTTCTAGGAAAAGAGTCGTCCAACCAGTCCAAGTTGCACAAGAAGGATGTGGAACTTATTCATGCTTTTTTTTGGTGCCAAGAAAGACAGGGGACATGTGTCCTATATTGGACCTGAGCAGTCGGAATTTGTTTGTCAAGAAGTCAAAGTTTTGCATGGTGATGGTTCAGTCCATCTTGCCCTTACTATGCAAGGACGATTGGATGTGGTCAGTAGATTTCCAGGACATGTACTATCACATAAAGAGCAACAGGCACTTCAGGAGAAATCTGCACTTCCAGGTGGGAGCCAATCATTGCCAATTCAGAGCACTACCCTTTGGTGGACTCGCCACAGTGCCCAGGGTGTTTACCAAATGCATGTCGGTAGTGGCAGCTCACTTGAGACTTCAGGGATTCCAGGTGTTTCCGTACCTAGATGATTGGGTCCTGACAACACAATTAAGGCATCAACTGGAACTGGTGAGACAGTATCTCCTTCATCTCTTCCATTAGCTGGGGATCACAGTAAATTTAGCAAAATCGAATTTGATGCCTGTGTAGACAATAGAATTCATAGGCACACAACTGAACTTCGTCATGAAGATAGAGAGCCTACCGTGCCTACCGTTACAGCGAGTGTCATCTCTGAGACATCAGGTTCAGCTTGTATTAGATATGCCCTCTCCCCCTGCAAGACTTGTTGTAAGAGCTCTAGATTCCATGTCGGCTGCCATACTTCTGATGCCCTTAGCAAGGTTCTATATGCGAGTACTTCAATGGATACTTGCAGTCCAGTGGTCCATTCTGTATCATCCATTAACTGTTCCCATAAAATTGACTTCAGTTTGCAGATGGCATCTTCAGTGGTAGATGTCATCAGATGACTTTCACCTAGGCAGACCTTTTTCCTCTCCCCCCTCCATCAGCCACAGTGATCACGGATGTGTCCTTATTTGTGTGGGGGGGCATTTCAGAGGAAGATTGGTCCAAGGCATGTGGTCCACCTTAGAGACCAAATTGCATATCAACATTCTGGAGATGAGAGCGGTCCTTCTAGCGTTGCAAGCCTTTCAAGACTGCCTACCTACTGGAATGATAGCAATTCATACAGACACAATGTCAGT
Organism: Protopterus annectens; assembly: GCF_019279795.1. Classification (NCBI taxonomy): domain Eukaryota; kingdom Metazoa; phylum Chordata; order Ceratodontiformes; family Protopteridae; genus Protopterus; species Protopterus annectens. The sequence goes on from NC_056728.1 coordinate 261,619,275, forward strand.
GGTCTGGTATATCAACTAGCTGGGGGGAACCTGCTCTTACCCGTTTTGCAGAGAGGCCATGATAGTGTGGGAATGGGCGATCTCTGCTTTCTGATTGGAATGCACATCCCCGGGAGACCAATGTTCTTGCAGACAGACTCATCCGATCCATTCTAAGCCTACATGAGTGTTCCCCGAATCAGTCAGTAGCGAACCAGATATTTTGTCAATGGGGCCAGCATTGCTGTGACCTTTTTGCATCTCCTCTAAATGCCAAATGCAGCAAGTACTTCGCTGTGATGCCCGCAGTCAGGTGGTAACCAAAAAAAAAAAAAACTTGTTTCCCGCCTTTCTGAACTAGTATAGTCCAGTTTTCAGGTTATTGCTGAATCCAGGGCTGTGTTACAAGTTTCTGTGTTGCCCATACCTTACTTGGATGGAAGGAAGTTTCTCTGTTCACCTGTGAGAGAGGGGAGCTTTGAGCAAGCCTATCTGTCCCTGGAGGAGTGGTTTCAGCCCAGAAGTTAGTAGTTTATTGGCCATTTTGGGCTAATTTCTATCTCTTTTACTTCCCTGCTATATAAACCGCATTTGCGCAGTTTTTGCGCTTGTATTCCGCTCAGCAAGTGCCTTCCAGGTGTTCTGCAGAGTCTACAGCAGCAGAGAAACAAAAGAGTGACTTTGGAGTGATTAAGTATCACTTTTCTGCTTTTCTTGCTGTCTTAACTAATTCCACCTAAAACTCCATTTTTTTTTTAGTGAATCTGTGATTTATAAAGTTTGTTATTGCTACATATTGTACTTAATTGCTGCCTGTAATCTGTTTAACTGTAGGCTACACACTAAAATGTGATAGCCTTTTCTGTGCATTTAAAGTGTTGTTTTGATTGTATCTACTCTATTTTCTGAAGGAAAAAAAAAAAATATATATATATATATATATATATATATATATATATATATATGTATATATATGTATATATGTATACTTGTTACCCGCCTTTCTGAAGTAGTATAGTCCAGTTTTCAGGTTATTGCCGAATCCAGGGCTGAGTTACAAGTTTCTGTGTTGCCCATAACTTACTTGGATAGAAGGAAGTTTCTCTGTTCACCTGTGACAGAGAGGAGCTTTGAGCAGCCTATCTGTCCCTGGAGGAGTGGTTTCAGCCCAGAAGTTAGTAGTTTATCAGCCATTTTGGGCGCCATTTAGCTAGAGTTAAACTATTCTCGGCTCCACGAAGTCTACTCTTCACGTTTTCTCTTGGAAGTAGGCAAACCTTCAACCTTAGCACTCAAACCATTCATTTCACAGTCAAGCACTTGCTTAAAACTCATAGCAAGCACTAATTAACATTAGCGCTAGATCCCCCTATACTGTGCAGAAGGACAAGGCTCTCTATTAGTCCCCACCAGCCAATCAGAAAAACAGCTTACTCTACCTATTCAGGCATGTCCAAAGGGCAGTTTCCGGTGTACTCTCCAGTCCACCTGGTGAATCTGGGCATTTTGAGGCAATGTTACAACTGCCTCATGTACACAGACAACCCTTTCCTCCTACCAACAAACACTAATATATGCGAGAGATGCAATTATACAGCCAAACTGGAGGCAAAGCTCTCTCAACCCAAGACTGGAACTGACGGTCAAGAGGAGAAGGGTAATACTTGCAATACACCAACAGTCTCACATAGACCTAATAAACCAACACCGGCAAATAGCACACATGAATACATGAAAACATACTCAGAGGCTCTAAATAAAAATCTGCAAAAGCAGCAGAGACCTCCAAAGCAGACATCCAAGCAACCTCCACATCCTATCACCAACCATGAAACACGTACTTCACATAATCAGTGTGCCACGCAATCACAGCCCTTAATGCAAAATAACATACCCAGCACACACTAGTAATAGGCAACTTTATAGTCAGGCACACTGATGTCCCACTAACAAGGCTGGACAAGGAGAAGGTTACAGTTAGCTGCCTGTCAGGTGCCAGGATCCGCCACATAACACAAGCACTCAGGTCACTCCAGAACAAGTGCAAATACAACTCTGTCATTGTCCATGTTGGTGTGAATGACCTGAGACGTACCTCCCTCGACTGCATGAAAAGAAACATGGAAGAGCACTCTGATCATGTAGCCCAGGCCAGTATGACCCTGACTAGCATCCTGCCCTCACCAAGAATGATGCCACAGTATAAAGAAAAAATGATCAGTTTCAACAATTGGCTAAGTTTATGGTGTCATTCAAAGGGGATCCGGTATCTGTCCACCTGGGATGACATGCTCGATAAGCCACGTTGCTTCGCAAGAGATGGCTTGCACCTGTCACCCTTAGGCTTTCGAATACTGGCCAAAGCTCTTGCGGCCCCATAGTGTCTTTTTTAGGCAAGGCTCAAAAGACAAACCCACCACCATAAATAGCACAAGTAACCAAAAACTGTGGGTAATGCGACTCAACGCCAGAAGTCTAAACCTCAAAATGCATGCACTCGAGGCACTCCTCAGTATGGAGAACATCGACATCTGTGCAGTAACAGAAACCTAGTTTACGGCTCCTGAGAGCACCCCAGCACTACTAGGCTATAACTCATACCATACCTTTCAGCCACAGATCCAAGACCAAAACACAAAAGGCGGGGGTGTATCCATATTCATCAAGGATACCCACACCTCCAGGTTAGTGGCGCAGCACAATGCATGAGAGATCATCCATGTGCAACTAACAATGGGCAAAACTGCAATCCAAATTGTACCTTGCTACAGATCGCCCAGGACCCCCATTCTGCATTTCTGGAGACACTGGGAAATATGAAGATCCTACCAAACCCCTTAATACTGGGTGATTTCAATTACCCAAACATAAACTGGGAGAACTACTCAAGTACTAACTCCCTTGCCCAATGCTTCCTAGAATTTATAAACTCGAACACCCTGGATCAACTGGTCAACACCCCCACCAGAGGGAACAACATATTGGACCTGATCATCACCAACATGGGCGACTGGTGTTCCACACCGGAGGTCAACCCCTCGCTGGTTAGATCAGACCATAGAGTAATCACTCTGGATATCCACATTCCGCCCCCACCCCCAATCAAGGAAACCACCATGAAAAACTTTTTAAAAGCAAACTTCACGTTGTTTAAGACTGAGGTGGAAAAGTTCACAGCCCCCATGCTAAAGGACAATGCTGTCCAAGCTGCTGAAACCTTTACAAAGGCACTCTATGAGCATCTGCAGGAATGCATGGATCATGCTATCCCAAGTAAAACCAAGACTCACTCCTCCAAGAAAAGGAAACCAGTTTGGTGGACCCCTGCCATAAACAAGCTATACAACAGAAGGAGGAAACTAATACAGAAAAGAGTAAAATCCCAAGAAGGAAAGACATATCTGATCAGTATCAGCAAGAAACTATGATCCCTCATTAAATCATCCAAGGCTAGTTTCGAAAGAAAATTTGCCAGTGACCCCAAAGATAACCACAAAGCGTTCTTTAGCTATGTCAAGAACCTAAGTGGAAACTCTCAGATCTGCTCTGAGTTAGTGCAGAATGGCACAAAATACACTGAACCGATTGATATTGCAAACATTCTGGCAGACAGGTTTAGTGCAAACTTCACCCCCTCTCACTCCGTAAAGGGCCCATAACCATACCAGAAGAATGTAGGGCACCATCAATCACTGACACACAGGTTAAAACAGCCCTATCCAAAGCCAAAAACACAGCTTCAATGGGACCGGACGGGGTCCCAGGCTGTGTCTTACAAGAGCTCCAAAATGAACTAATCTCTCACCTAAACACACTGTTTAAACTCAGCCTCTCTACAGGCTACATTCCCACAGAGTGGCGCACAGCAACAGTTATCCCGCCCTACAAAGGTAGAGCCACAACGGACCCCAGGAACTATCGCCCTATAAGCCTGACTAGTCTGGTCTGCAAGGCTATGGAACGCTTCATCATGGAACTCATTAACAGAGACATTGGGAACCTCCAAACCTTGGACCCTACCCAGTTTGGCTTTGTTAAGGGAAGATCACGCCTCCTAAACCTGGTGGACTTCTTTGAGATGGTTACCAAGGCATTAGACGAGGGAAAGGAGGTCCACACAGCCTACCTAGACCTCGCAAAGGCTTTCAAAACCATTCCCCATTCTAGTATTATAGATAAGCTCACCAGCTTGAACATAAACCCCTACGTCACGAGATGGGTTGCCAACTGGCTCATGGATAGAACTCACATGGTGAGAGTTGCAGGCTCTACATCCGACTCTAAACCATTTACAAGTGGTGTCCCCCTGGGCTCAGTCCTAGGACCCCTCCTGTTCGTTATATACTTCTCAGAGGTACAGGAAAGCGTAGGAGGACTATGGCTGACCAAGTTCCCGGACAACTGCAAACTAGGGGCCATAATTGATTCTCCGGCTGATACAGACACCCTCCAGATGGGGTCTCACTGAGACAGATACCTGGTGTCAAAATCATGGCCTCAAGCTAAATGCCAAAAAGTGCATAGTCATCCCCTTTGGAAAAAACAAAGTACCCGCGAACTACCACATAGGTGGTAGTCCCCTAAATACAGAAAATGTAATAAGGGATCTGGGGACCCAAGTAGATAGTAATCTCTCCTTTGATAATCATATTGCCAAGGTGGTTAGAAAATCCTTCTATGTGGCCCACCTAATCACAAAAAGGTTCGCATCTAGAACAAAAGAGGTTATTGTGCCTCTCTACTTATCACTCATTAGACCCATCATAAAATACAATGCCCCATTTGGGATGTACCTTACAAGACACCTGCAAGAGGATTACTGGCTTCAAACAGATGCCCTATGCAGCCCGACTCAAGAAACTCCAGTTGCACTTAGTTGCATACTGCTTACTCAAAGGTTATATCTGCCTGACATACAAGGTCATGTCCAACCTAGAATTGAAGGACATGCTCCACCTAAAAAAAAAAACAAATCCCAGAGAGCCACACGCTCTAGAGATATAAACCTCACCACAACGATAAATAGGACATGCTGGAGGGATAGATTCCTATCCCAGAGACTCCCCATGCTTTGGAACAGGATTCCAATATACATCAGGTAGAGCCCCTCACTAACACTCAAGAGAAACCTTGACGGGTGGATGGGAAACAAAACATTTACCCCGGGGATCACTGCAGTAGCACTGCTGGACAGTGGCGCAGAGAACTAATGGCTCTGCTGGGCAGTGGTGCAGGGAACTAATGGCTCTGCTGGACAGTGGCACAGGGAACTAATGTCTCTGCTGGACAGTGGCACAGGGAACTAATCTAAGGGGGTGGCGAAAGCCAACACATTCTGGCTAGGCTTATAAATGCCCTTGGGCAGATAGCCTAGTACTTATCTATGAACCTATGAACACGATTGGCCTCTGGGTCTCATGTACGCCTCTCCACAGATCCCATTGATACCAAAAGTCCTACAGAAAGCCAGCAAGTTCAAGAGCATACTAATCTTCATAGCCCCTTTCTGACCTCATCAGGTATGGTTCCCCTTCCTGTTGTGTCTCATGCCAAGTATCCACCATGGATATTGGATCCCAGACAGGATTTGATCTCACCCGTTAGACCAGCAGTTCCCCAATTTAAGTTCATTGAGACTTGCCACTTGGTTTCTGCAATTCCAATGACTATAAGAAAGTCCAGGCTAGCCTCTCCCATGTGTGACATTATTCTTGCTTCTCAAAAGCCTGCTACCAAAAAAGTTTACAATAGTAAATGGAAAAGATTCTCAGTTTGGGCATGGAATCAGAACATCGACCCCTTCTCAGCTCCCATCTCAGCCATCCTACTTTTCCTGAGTTCCCTTTTCAAGAGGGAGATAGTTTCTCTATGATTAAGCTACAATTGCAAGTAATTGCTAACTTTCACTTCATGGATGATTCACAGTCATTAGCTTCCATTTCATCATCTAGGATATGCAAAGCCTTCATGAAAGGGATATTCCTCCTTAAGCCTCCTGTGGAAAGATTTTTCTTCTCCTTAGGATCTGAATCTAGATGTTCTTCATGTTTCACTGTTGCAGTCATCACACTTGGGTTGTCTGCCTGCAGGTAGCCCTCAGTCGGCCCGAATACCAGAGTCTTGGGATTTCTGCATCGGATGCTGTCGCCTCTTCCATGATGTCAGGTCGTCAAGGGTATAAAACATGCAGCCGATGCCATTGCATCAGTTTTTCTTGCCCCAGATGTCAGGAGCCCCCAAAATAGGAAGCAATTAAATGGTGTGGGACACCTCCAGTAAAAAGTAGATACCATAGCATCTGGGGCAAGAAAAACTGATGTAATGGCATCGGCTGCATGTTTTATATCCTTGACGACCTGATGTCATGGAAGAGGTGAAAGCATCCGACGCAGAAATCCCAAGACTCTGGTAATCGGGCCAGCTGAGGGCTACCTGTAGGCAGATAACCCAAGTGTGATGACTGCAACAGTGAATACACTCGAACATCTACATTTATGGTAAGTGTACACAACTGTTCTTTCTTCAAGGTATGACACAGAAGCCTTTTGAACTGGCTGATTCCTGTGACATGAAATTTTTAACCTGGAAAACCAGTTTTCTTGTGGTCATTACTTCTGCTAAGCAGGTATCAGAACTGCATGCCTTATCTTCTAAATCACCTTACACCTGTTTTTTTCAAGGATAGAATATCTCTGAGGATGAACCCTTCCTTTATGCCTAAAGTGGCTACAGAGACAAAATAAATCAGTCCATTCATCTTCTGGTCTTTTTCCCTTACTACTCTAATAAGGGTGAATATATGCTTCATCTCCTTGATGTTCATAGTTGTGTTCTTGTCTGCACAGGACAAGAAAATTTAGGAAGTCTAAGCAACTATTTGATGTCCTTCAAGAATGCAACTGCAGTCATAACATATGGGTTGTCCTGCCTCAGGCAGCCCTCGGTCGGCCGGATTCCAAAGTCTGGGTCCGACGTCGGCTGATGTCGCATTTCTCTCCGACGTCAGAACGGCTGGAGTACATAAGCATCAGCCGACGCCATTTTCTTCATTCTTTCTTGCCGCGCGGTGCCCGAAGCAGAAGCAGTTCGCAAGTGCCGGTCGGTCAGCTCCTGTATTCTTCGAATCCGAAGTCATCAAAAAAGCTAAGTACCCTGTTGGGGACCTTTCTTGCCTCAGCCGATGTCAGAAATTACTGAAAAAGTTAACAATTGTCTGTCTTGTGGTAAACAAATACCTCATAAGGATTTCCACTCTTACTGTCTTCCTTGCCTTGGCCCAGACCACGATGTCTCGGCCTGTGTCACCTGTGCTCGCTTCAATAAGCGCACTCTTAGGTGCCGGGCGGAGTTCGCTGAAGACTTTTTCGGCGATAAATTTGCTTATACAATGCCGTCGGAACTTCCGACATCGCAGACTCCTAAGAAACGAAAAGACCGGGACCGACATCCTCGGCCCGCGTCTTCCTCCTACTCCACGCCAAAACCTACCGCTAGTGCTCTGGTTCCCCCTGAGACGGTTATTTCACTGCTCCGAACCGAAGACACCGCTTTACCGACACCTCCGATACCGGGGGCCACACCGATGCCAGTTATAGATTTTCCTCCGGATACTGAAACCGAGGGAATGCCCGAGACCATTGCTGTAGATAAGGTCACTCCTGCACGTGGAGCTGCTAGGCCTCCTATGGCCATGTCTGTTAAGGCCTACACACGTGCTAAGGCAGCCAGCAAGACCAAGCACCTTACTGCTAAGGCCTTACCTCAGCCTACTCCTGAAACACAAATCATGACTATGGCCGCAGACTTAATTTCCATGATTAGAAGTTCACAGGCCCATCCTGAGAGAGGATCCCAGCCTCCTCCTGATAAGAGGCCCTGGGTTGAACCCTCTGACCCTATCCCTTCAGATGAAGATTCTGTGGACTCTGTTCACTCCGATGGCCAGGAAGAGCCCTTCCAGACCTATGAGGACTCAGATGCAGAGGATTCCATCCCCTCGGCCTCCCCTCCTGAGGATATTTCTTTTGGGGAAGTTCTGCATACCATGAGGGAACATTTTAAGTGGCAAGGCCAGGAATATTCTGATTCCAGAAAGCGCCTTCGAACCTTCCTTAAAAAGCCCCAACACAGGCCCCTGGCTATACCTCCTGTGCTTGATGTTTTGGATGACATATACTGTGACTCCAGTGTTACCCCGGATACTCTTCCTCCTGCCCCAGCCAAGCCAGACAGATATTATAGGGTCCCAGAAACACATTCTCATTTCTTTAGGGCCCATGCTGTTGATTTAGAAACTATTTCTCAGGGACCTAAAGGGGTTTCAGCATCCACCTCCAAACATCCCTTGCCTTCCAACAGGGAAGCTAGGTCATTAGAGAGATGGGGGAAAATGGTCTACACCTCCACTACTTTATCTATGAGAGCTCTGAATTGCCTCTTTCATATGTTTCAATATTAGGATTACCTGTTAGATGATTTACAGAAAACATTGGCCTCTCCTGAACCTTTAGACAGGAAGTCTTTGCAGGAAGCTGTACATAATTCTCAGCAAGTCAGCAATCACTTTCTGCAGTGTGGATATGATGCATTGGAAGCTTCATGTAGGGCAGCTATGACAGGGGCGGTCATTCGTAGACATGCATGGTTGAAAGAACAACCTCTACCAGATCATGTTAAGGCAAAACTTCTTGATGCACCTTTGCAAAGGAACAAGCTTTTTGGTACTAATGCTAAAGATGAGTTAAAGTCCATCGAGGAAAAAGCAAAATCAGTTCAGACGGTCAAAGATTTCCTCCAGGTTCAGCCACCCAGATTCAGCAGGAATTGGCCTTCAAAAAACTGGTCCTTTCCTAATCCTGAAAGATTTCAAAGGGGTAAAAACAGGCGTGGCCGAGGAAGAGGACAATACAGAGGTTCTTACAGGGGACGGCAATGGCAACCAGCAAACCAAAGAAGTGACACAGGGGTCTCCCCTGCCCCACAGGGACAATCTCAATGACTTTCCTCTACTTCCGCTGACCAAGGAGCAAATAAAAGCTCCCTTGGGCGGAAAATTATCTCTGTTTTCAGACCATTGGCACAGATTGACAAAGGACAAATGGATTTTGGACATTATAGACCAAGGTTACAGGTTCCACTTTCATACCTTACCAAGAAAACAAGGCATGCCAAACCTACCACAAAACCAGAGGGCAGAGGCTATCAAGCAAATTTCTCTGCTTGCTCAGATCAAAGCAATAGAAAGAGCTCCACAACAAGAACAAGGCCAGGGGTTTTACTCAAGACTGTTCCTTGTTCCAAGAAAAGAAACTCGATGGAGACCAATACTGGATTTGTCCGCATTAAACACTTTTCTCATAGTACCAAAGTTCAAAATGCTGACTCTACAGCAACTCCTTCCCATGTTGGGCAAGGGGTCTTGGCTGATTACTCTGGACCTCAAGGAGGCATACCTGCATGTCCCTATCAGACACAGCTGCAGAAGATACCTCAGATTTCTTGCAGGGCCAGAGCATTATCAATTCTCAGCATTGCCATTTGGCTTATCTACTGCGCCCAGAGTATTTACAAAATGCCTGGCTTCAGTAATTGCTCATTGCAGGCTCCAGGGGATCCAAATTTACCCATACCTGGACGACTGCCTCAAACAAGCGGACGACAAATTGATTTTGACAAAAAACTTGCATTATGTCATACAATTGCTACAGGCTCTGCGATACACAGTCAACTTCCAAAAGGCAAGACTTCAGCCATCCCAGCTAATTACCTTCTTAGGAGCCAATCTAGACACAGCCTCTCAAATGGCTTACCTGACAGAAGACAAGCAAGAGAAGTTAACTCATTATTTCAAAGATTTGGCAAAACTCACCCAGATGACTGCAAGGGGATTCCTACAGGCCCTGGGTTACATGGCATCCTGCATTCTCCTGGTTCCACTAGCAAGACTACACATGAGAAAGCTTCAATGGTACCTAAAAAGCCTATGGTCTCAGCACAGCAACAACCTAGAGACAACCATACCGCTCATTCCATGCCTACAAAAGGAATTCCTATGGTGGGCCTCGGTAAGCCAGGCAAACACAGGTATATCATTCAAAAAACCTCAGATAACACAGACCATGACCACAGACGCCTCAGACCTTGGATGGGGGGCACACATGGAGGGCAGATGTATACAAGGACAATGGTCTCCAAAGGAAACACATCTGCATATAAACCAAAAGGAAATGCTGGCAGTAATGCATGCCATCGAGGCCTTTCGACAACAACTTCAGCAAGGCCATCTACTGATACGGACAGACAACACCACTGTGATGTGGTACATAAACAAGCAAGGGGGCACCCATTCCTACCCCTTTGCAGACTGACAATGAATCTTTGGAAAAATCACTGAGCCTAAACATACAGTTGCAATCCCAGTTTGTTCCAGGCAAAGACAATGTGCTGGCGGACAGCCTAAGCAGGAATTTCATAGATCCACACGAGTGGAGGTTACATCCAAAAATCTTCACACAACTCACCTCGACATGGGGCAGGCCAGAAGTAGACCTATTTGCCTCCCACCTCAACCATCATCTACAAAAATTCTGTTCAAGGACATACCATCCACAAGCTTGGAAAATAGATGCTCTTTCATTCAACTGGAACTTTCTAAAAATCTATGCATTCCCACCTCTGCCACTGATGACCACAGTATTACTAAAGATCAAAGCAGAGAGGCCCAAGGGGATCCTAATAGTTCCAGACTGGCCAAGACAACACTGGTACCCACTACTACGGAGCATATGTCACAACAAAAAGTGGGCCCTTCCCCAATGGCCCCTACTTTTGCCTCAACACAACTTCAAAACAGTGCATCCAAACCTTCAGACACTGCAGCTAACAGCCTGGGAGATCCCATGAATAACCTCAATCTATCTCTCTCCAAGGACATCCAGCGGATATTAACAGAAGCCCAAAGACCATCCACCAGAAAGGTTTATTCAGCAAAATGGAAGAGATTCAGCATTTGGAATACCAGCAAGGGTCATGATGCATCATTATTGAACATCCCACTCATTCTGGAATATTTGTCAGATATGCTACAGAATAGACTCTCATATTCTTCCATAAAAATACATGCTTCAGCTATTTCACCTAGATACAACACTGATCCACCTGTGTTTTCACATCCTTTGTTAAGGCAATTCCTCAGGGGAATCAAGAACATTAAGCCACCAAGAAAGGCTCCAGTGCCAGCTTGGGACCTCAACTTTGTCCTAGAAAAACTGACTCTACCTCCCTTTGAGCCAGCAGCTTCAGTGGACTTACAATTTTTATCATGGAAGACAGCTTTCCTGTTGGCAATTACCTCAGCAAGAAGGGTTTCGGAATTACAGGCCCTAATGGAAACACCACCGTTCATAATCTTTCACACAGACAGGGTCTCCTTAAGAACCAACCCTACTTTTATGCCAAAGGTGGTATCTAGGGTTTCTTTAAATCAAGCTATTCACCTGCCTACTTTCTTCCCCAATCCTGAGAGCAAAGGGGAAAGACTGTTGCATACCTTGGACATTCACAGACAACGTCGCTACTACCTGGACAGAACCAAGACCAGTAGGAAGTCTGATCAGCTTTTTGTAGCTTACGCCCCTGGAGTACAAGGAAAAGCAATCTCCAAACAGACTATTTCAAAATGGATTGGACATTGCATCAGATTTTGTTATTCCTTCCATGGGAAGAATGTTCCAGCCGATGTCAGACCACACTCCACCAGAGCTACAGCCACCTCTACAGCATTCTTAAGAGGGGTGCCTACAAAAGACATTCTAGAAGCTGCTACATGGAGCTCCGTGCATACATTCTCCAAACACTACAATCTCCCTTTATATTCCAGATCCAGAGCAGGCTTTGCTTCGGCAGTCCTGCAGGGTTTGATTGCCACACCATCTCTTTCCTAGAGCATTCCTCCTCCCCAGCTAAGCTATGGTATTCAACCCATATGTTATGACTGCAGTTGCATTCTTGAAGGACATAGTACAGTTTTGTACCTACCATAAATGTAGATGTCCGATAGATATGCAACTGCAGTCGGATTTTCCCTCCCTCCATACCCCTCTATGCCTTTGGGTCCACTCCTATCCCTGTTTCTCTTAGCTGGGGATATCTGTTATGGTGTATCTGTTTATTGCTTATTTATTTGTCTGGAATCCTGTTTTTGTCTTCCAATTTGATTACAGCCTTCCTTGGAGGGCACCTGGCATCTGGGGCAAGAAACACTGAAGAAAATGGCGTCGGCTGATGCTTATGTACTCCAGCCGTTCTGACGTCGGAGAGAAATGCGACATCAGCTGACGTCGGACCCAGACTTTGGAATCCGGCCGACCGAGGGCTGCCTGAGGCAGGACAACCCATATGTTATGACTGCAGTTGCATATCTATCGGACATCTACATTTATGGTAGGTACAAAACTGTACTTTTCCTTTTCATCCAGTCGGTTAGGCCAAGCAGTGTCAAAAGTGACCCTAGCTAAATGGATCACCAGTTGTATCTCCATTATTTACTCCCTGAAGTTACTGCAATTGCCCAGTCCACCGAAAGCCCACTCTACCAAATCAGTGTCTACTTCTTCAACCTTTGCAGCTAGAACCTCTGTCGATGACATTATGTGCTAAGGTGACATGGTCTAAGTCACATAACTTTTTTTTGCATTATAAACTGGACATAATTTCCAGAAAGAGAGCAACTTTTGACACCGTGGTTCTCGGGCATATCCTTCCATAGGGGCCACTCTGGCTAATTATGTAGCTGGGGACTCTGACCCAGTCTTGAGGAATAATGAAATGGACAACATCAGATTTAGAAGTTATGTACTTAACCATAACTTGGTATCTGTATTGTCCTATTTCATTATTCCTCACATCGCACTGATCCTTCCCCCTTCCAAGAAGTCTAGGGTCTTCTAGACGAGTTCCGAGTTCCTTGGTCCTTCTGTCTTTTACTCCGACTGAGAGGTTGCTTATGATTATTATAATTATTATTTTTATTGTTGTTGTTGCTTTTTATTGTTGTTGTACTCCTAATTTCGCTTTACCTTTCTTGTGAGGTGGTGGACTCGATGTGAGGTGTTGGGGAAGCTGCAGGGCATTGTAGGAGTGGGAGGAGCTCAAGAATGGCGGCAGCTGTCTTTTGGAATGGCTGATTCAGTTCCGATGTTGGATCCAAGGACCCAGTCATGAGGATTAATGAAGTAGGACAACACAGATACCAAGTTATTATGGTAAGTATATAACTTCTAATTCTCTGTTGGTTGTCTTTTTTTAGTCTGCCTCCAGATCTTTTGGCAGAAGGGCAAATTAACCATGGACTTAATTGTTTAAGAGTTTGTTGTTTATCTACACTTGAGAGCTGCTTTTGCTGTGCTTTTACATTAAGAAATTCCATGCTCAGACATCTTGTGGCAGATGGTGCTTACCGGGTCTCCTTGAGCTGGAAAGCACTGAAGGAAGCTCATAGTGTGATTATTTTTAGCTAGAAGACACAGGAGTTATTTTTAAAGCTTGTTTCTCTGCTCAGAGCTGCCCACCAGGTGCGTGCGGTTAGCAGTGCCCTGTATATTAGCAAACGTCTAGACAGTAAAATTTACCTAGAAAGTTAGGATTAGTTCCAAAACCTGTTGAACAGTGTGGCATTGTGTAGAAATAAGCTTAGAGGAGCCAGCTTGTGGATCAAATTACGCTACCATATCCTAGCATTATATAACATCCTGCCCTTAACCCTAGAAGCTACCCTAGAAGACTCCTGTTAACACCCAGTCCTTAATCCTAAACAGCCAACTGTATTACTGGACCAGACAGCGTGAATATGCAACTTCCAAATGTTTGTGTGACCAACGTGGTAGATTTGGGCATCCTAAGGCAATGTAGTAATTGTCTCATGTTCTCAGACAACCAGTTAATCATTCAAGAAAACTGTATGCAAAAGATGTAAATACACAACTTCCGTGGAAGCAAAAATCTTGCATACAAATAAGATTGTCAGGAATACCTCCACTACATCCCTCACACATACTGCTCACCACACACACATATTGTCTTATGCTGAGGTGTTTAAAAGAAACCTTCCCAAATTTCAAAGACCTCCAAAGGCATCTAATGGCAGCACTGCTCATCAGTAATCACTAAAGCACATACGAAAACCAACAACAAACATTTCACGTAAGCCTACATCTAATGGTCCCCAAGTGCAAAGCTCATAAGGCAAACATACAATTTACCTAATACTCTTGTCACTGGGGACTCGCAAATGTCCCACTCACCAGATTGGACAAGGAGAAGGTAATAGTTAGTGGCCTGTCTGGAGCCAGGATCCGCAATGTCACACATACACACAAGTTACAATGCCCCAGGTACCAATACAATTCCATCACAGTCCATGCGGGTGTAAATTACCTGAGTCCTACCTCTGTATAAAAAGAGATGTAATGGATTTTGTGGAAAATGTGTCGGGGGATAGGTATGAGACTTGCATTGATAAGCATTTTATCTTCAGCAAGGTTGATACCCCAGTATGAACATTAAATGATTCATTTTAATAATTGGCTTAGTTTCTGGTGTCACTTTAATAGGATCCAATATCTGTCAGCATGGGAGAACATGGTCAAAACACCATGTTGCTTTGTCAAGGATGAGTTATACATGTTCCCCCTAGGCTTTCAGATATTGGCTAAAACTTTATGCACCCCCCTTAGAGCCTTTTTTAGGCAATGCCAAAAAGGCAAAACTGTCAACATAGTGAGAAAGTCTACAAGCAATTTTAACGTTTTACTGCCCAATGCTCGAAGCCTAAACAAATAACTCCCCACCCTTCAAGCCCTCCTCACTCTGGAGAATGTAGGATCTTGTCCCATGACCGAGACTTGGTTTAAAGCCATAGAAAGTACTCTGGAAATGCAAGGCTACAGTGCCTTCCACACATTTAGACCAACAACAGACCAGACTGGGGCCTAACGTGAAAGTGTTTTGATCTAGATTAGCAACAAATACACCTCCATATTGGTTAAACAGGATAATAATATGGAGTTCATCCACATGCAAGTCATCATAGGAAGGTCCCTTACCATGGCTAGCTACAGGTCAACATCTGTGCCCCTAGAGTCTCATGACTTTTACCTAAGCCTACTAGAAATGTTCACCATTCAGCCAAACACCCTATTAATGTATGACATTAACTACCTGTTTTTAGACTGGGAAATGTACACTGCCTCAAACTCACAGGCACAACGCTTCCTGGCCTGTATTAACACAGACACCCTGGAACTGATAGTGCATACTTCAAACAAAGGATCAAACATACTGGATATGGTACTCTTCAACATAGGAAAGCATTGCACTCCCCATGTCACATCCTCACTAGTGAGATCAGATCACAAATCTGTCTCATTTGAAGTAAAAATCAACCCAGAAAATCTGGCTAAGCCAGTAACAGTTAGGCACTATTCATAGGTAAACTACATCCTCTTAAGTGACAGCTTGTTAAAATTCAAGGCTCCTCCCAACCCCGAGACCACTGCTACCTGTGCATAATTATTCACGGTCACTATACAAACGTGAATGGCTGCATAGAGTCTACCATACCTACCAGAAATAAACCCAAAATAAAGACTAAAAACAAATCCCCTTGCGGAATTCTTACCTTAACATGGTATGTAATAAAATGAGAAAACACGTGGTAAAAATCAGGAGAAGCACCTCCCTTAAAGACAGTTTTCTGATGTACAACTAAACAAGAAACTAAGAGGTCTTATTGAAGTCTAACAAGGCCGACTGTGAGGTCAGGATAGCCTTGCAGGCTAGGGACAATCAGAAGGCTTTCTTCAGCTATTCCTGAAACCGTAGAAGTAACATACAGCAGTGTGCTGAACTGGTGGGGAACGGTACCACCTACATTGATCAGGGTGACATAGCCAGTCAACTGACTGATAAATTCAGTCAGACTTCAACCCTTGCTCCCCTCCAGCTCCAACAGGTGAAATCTCCTCCAACATACTTCCCCCAGCTATCAGCAGGGACCAGCTGCTGGCAGCACTCTCTAAAGCCAAGAACACCATCTCCTTGGTCCGGACAATATCCCTGTTTGCCTTTTGAACAGTCTAAAGCATGACCTATCAGGACCACTTGTGGCATTTTTCAACTACAGCCTTGAGACAGGATAAGTTCCAAGTGAATGGAGGACCATAACATCTATTTCCTTCTACAAAGGTGAACCACCAGCTGACCTAGGGAACTACAGACCTAACAATCTAACAAGCCTAGTATGCAAAGCTGTGGAAAAAAGTATCATGAAAATGATAAGCAAGGACATTGGCAACCTATAGAAACTGGACCCATCCCAATTTGCCTTTGTTAATTGAAGATCATGCCTACTTAACCTGTTAGACTTCCTTGAGAGGGTCACAAGGCAATGGACAAGGGTAAAACAGTGTATACTGTATATCTTGACCTGGCTAAGGCATTTGATGCAGTACCCTACTCGGGCATTGTTGAGAGGCTCTCTGAGCTAGTCATAAATCCTTTCATAATTCACTGGATTGCTGGCTGACTCTCAGACAGGACACAAGAAGTCGAAGATCAGTGAGAGCACCTCCACCAAGAGACCGGTCAACAGTGGAGTACCCCAGGGATTCTTGCTGGGCTCATTCCTGTTTGGCATCTACTTGCTCACCAAGTTTGCAGATGACTGTATATTAGGAGCTATTACAGATCCCCCCCCCCCCCAAGGCACACACATATTTCAAGTGGGTTTAACACAGACCGATCACTGGTGCCAAAGCCATGGCCTAAAACTCAATGCCAAAAATGCATTGTAATTTCCTTTGGGAAACTGCCAATGCAAGTTAATTACTCCATTGATAAATTGCCCCCAAGAGTCAACACAGTAGTTAGGGGTTTGGGAAAATATGTAGACAGCAGTCTGGCCTTTGACCCACGTGTAGCTCAGATAAAATCATTTTATGCCACCCAACTTATAGGCAGGAGTATGGCATCTGAGTCCAAGGAAGTTATACTACCACTCTACTCTGCCCTTATTAGACCTATCATTGAATACAGTGCCCTGTTTGGCATTTATCTAACCAGACACTTGCAGCAGTTGGATTCCCCACAAAGGTTTCTCATAGGGAGAATTCAGGGCATGAATATCCTATCCTACATTAATTGCCTAAAGTGTGTGTCTGCGTTCAGTCTCTTACAGGGTGCTGAGAGGGGATCTTTGCCTGGCTTACAGGGTTTCTTCAGACCCAGGCCTGATGGACATGTTGCATGTGCACAAAACAAACATCACCAGACAGACTAGATCCAAGGATCTGAACTTCACCTGTGACTTAAACAGAACATACTGGAGACACGGATATGTGTCCCAAAGGATCTCTGCACTATGGAATAGTCTCTACATCCATGCAAAACAGAGTTCATCCTTTCCCTGTTCAAACAAAACCTTGACAATTGGATGGCAAACGTAAATTTAACACCAGTCTGGCCCCACATGTCCCTTATGGACAGAGGCAGTCACACACACACACACACACACACACACACACACACACACACACACACACACACACACACACACACAAATCCTTAGCTACCTTCCTACTAACATGCCTCCCCACCCCATATGACCCTTGGGGCCCAAATGGTTTGGGGTATGAGGCTAGGTTTGTAAGGGTCCCTAGTGGTCAATTAGCCTAGTGGCAACCAATGAATGTATGAAAAAGTAGAGAGAGAAGAAAAAAAAAAAGATTCTGGATAGTGTATGTAGCCAGTATTGGTTGGTGGGAAGGGAGTGTTATTGAGCCTTTTTGGTAAGGGCACAATACTTGAGGCCGGTCCTATGCCCAGGATGCTTTATAAAGGTAAGGGAGTTAAAGTAAATATACTTTGATTTGTGTTAATAATATGTTTGTCATGAGAATATTGTCATGCGTTTTACTGTATGTTGTACAGCCAAAAGCTATGCAAGACTGATGTTTCTTGTTAAAAAAAGCATGTTTGCTTGTTATAATGTAACCCAGAAAGTAATTTTTCAATGTTATTGTGATAGGAGGTACTGCCAGTCATGCCAGGAGAAGCAGGGCAGTGAATGTATAACATATGCCAGCCAGCACAGCTAGCTCGAATTTTGTAAAGAATTAGTTATTATTTGTATATCAAACTGATTTGTACAGATGTTTGTGTTGGAAAATGTATTTGGAAAGCTGCTTGTGTTAAAATGAATCAACAGTGTGCTGTGCTGGAAAGAAAAAATGTACATGCATTATTGTAATTGCTTAAATGTGTATGTTTTAACAGAGGATAGTGGAAGAGAAGAGGTTAATCTTAAACTAAAAAATAGTAAAGAAATTAAATACTGGTTCTAGGCCATAAAGATGTTATCTCACAGTTTTGAATGAAGCCAGAGACTCAGTGCCTGTAAGAAGTATGGCTTAGTAGGTCTGTAGGAGAAGTTAAAATGATTTTATGACTTCAGCAGCTGCAGCAAATTTGAGCAAAGCTCTGTCTGTGTGTATGATAACACATAGGTGCTAAATCCTGACAGCTTTTAGTGATGGGGGATAGTGCGGGAAACAGAGTCAGATGACCAGATGTGTGTGATGTCATTCCATAAGCCAGAAATAATGTTTAGATATTAGTAGGAGATTGTTGTCAGTATTCTGTATTCTGTCATGGATCTGACATACAAGGGTCACTCACCCACATTTATTTATTTTATTTTTATTTATTTTACATTTGTTAACTGGGGTCTTCGACTGAGCCAAAGCTCTTTTTCAGTGGAGGCCCAGGGAGAAAAGCTCCAGGCATGTAATGTAGGACAATTTAACAATAGTAATTAGACATTCAGTAATTTTGTAGGTTTCAGTCATCATTACATTTCAATATTAGAGAAAAAAGTATGATACAAAATTATTTAGGTATTCAATCATCTTTACAACAGTTATCAAGTCATATCATATGTAAGCATTATTGGGCAGCATACAGCTTAGTAGAGGGGTCGGACTGATAGTAAAGAAAAGTGAGTTGAGTTAGGATCCAAGTTTGTTACTTTGAAGCTAAGACGAGAGGATTTTGGTCAGGAAGGGGTGAGCAAAGGCAGGTCCAGTGTTTTTTAAAGTAATCTTTGATGGCTATTTTAAATTTTTTAGTGTTTGTCAGATTTCCTATTTTTAGAGGGAGTTTGTTCCATGCAGTAGAGGGGTGGTAACTATATAAGTTGCTGCCAGTTTTGGTTTTTGGTTTGTAAACATTTAGTAAGTCTTGAGTTGTGCTTCTGAGTTGTCAGGTAGGAGAGTAATGTGAGATGAGAGATGATACAGCTGGGCAGAAAGATGGTTGATATAGAATGGAGATGTAGAATGGATGTAGCTGAGATTGGAGTAGCAGGTGAGGTAGTTCAAGCCAGTTTAGGAATTTAAGGTAGAGACAATGATGAGATTTATATCAGTGTTGAGCTGTGAATCTGGCTACCTTGTGATAGGTTGTTTCTAGCTTGGAAAGTAGAGAAGAGTTTAGATTAGTAAGTATTTGGGAGCAATAAGTTAGACAGGGATGAAGATAGCCATGAGTCAGAGTATGTCTAGCTTCAGTGATGAATAATCTGCTATTTCTGTACAGAAGTCCTAGCTTCTGATGAGTTTTCCTGATTCAATTGTTAATATGTAGATCAAATTTTAGTTAGTTGTCTGTGATGATGCCAAGTAGTTTTGTGTTGGCATTGACTTCAAATGGAGTATTGTTTAACAATGTAAAGGTAAAGGAATATTTAATGTGGTTAGCAGATTTAGGGAGAAATAGAAGCAGTTTATTTTTTTAGGGTTGTGGATGAGCTGGTGTTTTTTGAGCCAAGTCTCAACAGAGTTGAAGGATGTCTGGGTAGTAGATAGGAGTTCAGAGGAAGAGTTTGCAATAGTGATGACTGTAGAGTCATCTGCATATTGGACAGTGGTGGACTGAGGACAAGATGAGTAGAGTGAATTGGTAAAGATATTAAACAGTAGAGGTCCAAGTATGGATCCTTGGGGAACACCAGTTTTTATGTGTAGGGGGGAAGAAAGTGCTGAGTCCCATCCGACCGACTGCTGTCTGTCAGTGAGATAGCTGGAGAACAATGCTACTGTATCAGAAGTGGAGTAGAGGTCAGTGAATTTGTTGAGTAATGGGGAGTGTGAGACAGTGTCAAAGGCCATAAAGAGGTGAAGGAATAGGCAGGATATGAGTTTATGATTGTTTTTGGCTAGAGAAATAGTACTGAGAAAGGATATGAGAGCAGTGGTTGTATTATGCTCATGCTGGGTAGGAGTGAGAAGTTTTTCTTGTAGGAGATGATGCATTGCTTATTTGCGTATACATTTCTCAAGTATTTTTGAGAGAGGAGAAAGTATAGCAATAGGTCTGAAATTAAATATTTCTGAGGAGTTGCCTCCTTTGTGAATTGGAAGAGTATAGAACTGTTTCCAGATAGTTGGAACTTTAGATTCAGAGATGGAACAGTTGATATGGATAGATACAAGCACAGCCTGGGAATGTGCAGCAGTCTGGAGAAAGTATGAAGGGATATGATCAGCTGATTCAGAGCATGGCTTGAGGTTAGAGAGTAGTGCTTTAATATAGATAGTAGGAACAGGTTTGAGAGAGAGGGAGTTTGTTGGGTCAGCAGTTGGGGGTGGTTCATGGAGGTTAGAGGAGTTGTAGTTAGAGCGGGTGCTGTTAAATAGTTTGGAAATAGATTCAATAAAGTAAGTGTTAGAAGTATTGGCAGTCTCTTTGGGGGACTTATCATGACATGGGTTTGGTGAGGTTGGGTTGCCAGGGTGTAGTATCTTATTCATAGCATTTCAAACATTTTTTGGGTCTGATTTTAATGTTGTTGGGGAGTTATAATAGAAGATTTTTTTGTCATTGCTAATGAGTTTTTTGTTTGATTGTGAAGTTCTTTGTACTTTTGGAAGTCAGCAGGAAGCTTGGATTGTATCCATATGTTCCAAGCCCTGTCTCTGCTTTTCATAAGGGAGCGGGTAGTTTTAGATAACCAACGTGAAGTTTTAACTTTTAATCTAATTTTTCTAGGTGGGGCAAGGGAGTTTAAAATGGTAGGGAAAGTAGAGTTAAAGGCATTAACTGCCTCATCTAGTGGAAGCTGTTTAAGGAAGTCCCAGTTAACTCTAGAGAGAAGGGTTTGAAATGTTTCAGGGTTAAAGTTGGAGCGCTTATGACATGTAGTGGTGTGGTTTGGAGAGATGTGTGGAATATCTAAGGACTTTAATAGGTGAGTGATCACTAAGGGAGTTGGGTAGAGTTTCAGGATTATGGTACTTGCAGGAATTAGAAAGTAGTATCCAGTCTGTCAGGGAGCTTGGACTGTGCATTTTGATGGTGTGAGTAGGTTGAGAGATACGTTGAGTAAATCTGTAGAGATTTATATGATGCTGAGAGTTAGGAGTATTGAGATTCAACCAATTAATATTTACATCTCCTAGGAGGATAGTTTCATTAGGGATGTTTTGAGAGAGATATAAAAGAAAAATTTCCAGTAGGGGAACATTGTCCCCTGGTGGGATATATATGGCTATTACTGTAATGGCATTATTGTTATTAACCTTCAGGTTTGCAGCAAGTATTTTGGCAGGTGAGAAGGAGGGAAAGGTTTGTTTGGTTTGGGAGAGAGTAAGTTTATTAGAGTGAATTATAGCAACACCACCACCTTTCTTTTTAATGCAGTTTTGGCGGAGAATGTTGTAACTTGGGAGGAGAATGTCTTTATCTTGGTGTTGGGGTTTAAGCCAAGTTTCTGTAACAGAGATGATGTCAGGGTTATGCTGAGATATCCATGCATGAAATTGAATTAATTTGTTTAGGATGCTTCAAGTATTGATAGAATAAAAAGATAGCTGTTTCTTAGGTATAGATGAGTGGTTGTAGTTAAGGGAATGTTTTGTAGGGTGCATGAGTTAGTAGTAGGACCAGGATTGGGATGTATGTCACCTGATATGAGCAGAGTCATTGAGAAATAGTATGGTTTTCTTTTAAGCGGGTGGTAATAGAGGTGAATTGTTTTGGATTTAGGTGAGGGATGGTATGAGGGAATGATTTTTATTTTGGGGAAGGATATGTTGGTTGGGAGGATGGGCGCACAGAGGGCTACAGGTTGTTGAGGGGAAGAGAAAGTATGTGAGTGAAGGTAGGTAGGGGCCTTATTTATTGGGGTTAGGAATGGAGGAGGTGCGGTGATTGTGAAGAGAAGGAGTGATAGTATTAGGAGTAGGACAAAGGTGATAGAGACTGGCATTATTTGAGGAGAGGAGAATACTTTACTGGAGAGATGATGGTTAGTTAGTTGGGAGTGGCTGGGAGTTAGAGTATGATAGGAGTAATGGGTGAGGTTAGGGTAGGTAGGTAAGTGTAGAGTGCAGAGTAAGCTTGTATACTGGAGGGGAAGGATTTAGAAGGAGGGAGAACGTAGAGGCTAGGTATAAAGGAAATGAAATGGGGAATCGGTGGGGATGGGAGGGGAGCGAAGGAAGCCTGAGCACAGCAAGGGCGAATGGAGCGAGGCTACAGCTGAGACAAAGGAATGCTGCAAAAAACAATCAATAAGTATGAAGCCAAATTAAAGGCAAAATGCTAATAAGATAGTTACAAAAATATAAGGTAAGATAGTCCCTTTTCAATCTTTCTTGTTTTGAGCCCTATAGGAGTAATGAGAAGGGGTTGGAGCAATACAGGGTTAATCAGATACCATAATTTAAACCTGGAAATAACAGTAGATGGGAGAGTGGGGGTGTAGATTTGCTGCTCGTTCGAGGTACAGTGCTCAACTAGTTTCCCTTGGTGTACAGGCCTTTAAATCAAGACAGTTTACTTAGCAGTTACCAAGATTTAGGTTTTACATAACAGTTAATACTTTGTATCAGTTAAATGGAACACTGGGCTGTTGCCGTTTCTAGGAGGGAGATCGCTGTTTAAGACTGTCTGGACAGGAACACTGCCTTTACATTAAGGATGAATTCAGTGTATTTATTGGATAAAATTTTGTATCAGTTAAATGGAGCACTGGGCTGTTGCCATTTATATGATAGAGATCGCTATTTATGACGGTCTGGACAGGAACACTGCCATTACATTAAGGATGAATTTAGGGTATTTATTGGATAAAATTTTGTATCAGTTAAATGGAGCACTGGGCTGTTGCCGTTTCTAGGAGGGAGAGCGCTGTTTATGACTGTCTGGACAGGAACACTGCCGTTACATTAAGGATGAATTCAGGGTATTTATTGGATAAAATCTGGTTTTCTGTTGAGCACACTAACACAAACACCTTGAGGTGGAGGGAGGCCAGATAGGTAGAGTCACTGACTAAAAAAAAACATCTTCTTACCTTGCTCTGTTCAGTAAGTAGGAACAGTAATTCTCTAGGTCATTCAGGAAAATGTAGTGAAAATAGTTAAGTATTGGTTTTCTGTAAGTGTGTGACCTGTTCCAGCTGTGTTATTTTTTATAATTTCCTGTGACTAAAACTCTGATGTTTACTGTAAATAAATAATTAGTATTTTCGTGTTCTTTTATTATTTAATAAATATTTTTAAACTTTTTTTGTGGCTGGTCTGTGTAGAAAAATATTTAGGTTTTGAGAGCATTTGCATATACTTATTTGGTGACCGCTCTGACCACTCCTGAAAGCCTTGCTGTTTGGTCAACATTACCATTTGTATTAATATTAATTTCACTCAGTATAATTGGATACCTTTTAAGAGCCTTGTAATAACTGACTGGTGATAGTGAATCTACCTTATAGTCTAGGCAAAGTTGGTAGAGCGGGTAATCTGTGCCAGCCTTTCCCAGGTGTGTGTGTGTGTGTGTGTGTGTGTGTGTGTGTGTGTGTGTGTGTGTGTGTGGTGTGTGTGTGTGAAAATTAAATCTCAGAGTGTGTGTCAGCTATTTGGAGCAGGGGCATGAAGCACTGGTTTCACAGAGAGGGTGCTGGAGGCCTTGGATTAGACACTCGACTGAGGACCTAACCCTGTAGCTGTGCCAGTGGGGAGTCTTGCTTGGGACCTGGAGGGAGACAGACAGAGAAACCCAGACCATGGGCTGTGTGTGTTCCCTGTGTGCTGTTAAGGGAAATTGTGCTTGATGTAGAGAGGTCTGTGTCTGGAAATACAGAGTGTATCTATTTGTATTCCAAATGAATGTCCCTCTCAAGTGTCAGTAGTGAGGATTGAGGCTCTTTAATTGCTGGCCCAGAGTGGGGACATCACAGTTTTCTTAATAAAAAAAATGTTAAAATATAGATTGTGAAATTGATTTTCATACACATAGCATGGTTTTCTGTTTTTTTTCTTACAGAGGTTCTGAAGAGCTAATTTCAAAGAATTGCAAGAGAGCGGAGAGACTGGTAGAAGAAATACATGTCATGAAGGTAGTGTAATTCTGTGTTTATTTTTAACAGTCTAAAACTTTAATGAGCAAAAGAAGACTGCAACAATGTACTAGTCAGAACAGTGAAAAAGTTGTTAAGAATAATGGTAGTTATACCCATTGTAGAATAAGTTACATTACTGTGTGCTGAACTGCAGCAGTGATGGTTAAATGAGAAAGAATGAGGTAGCTGGCAATTAGAAATTTAAGATTCTGCTGCAGCAACCATGGAGTACAAGAGAGCTTTCTGATGCATATAGTTCGAATGAGTCTAAGCATAAGGTGGGACAGCATTCATTGTCATGCACAACTTAACTAGGACCACAGACCCACACCTTGCTTTACTATAACCTGAATAATTAAATCAAGCTTCAAAAGTGACTGACAGTGTCTAAGTTCATATCGGCGTTCAGACATGTTGAAACTGACAGCTACGCTTGTGACCAACTAGTCAATGTTGGCCCTTTTGTATGATTAAGCCTGTGTGAATCCACAAACAAAAATCAGGTTGTATTGTAACATATCATATATTATGTTACATTAGTGAATGGGCAGACTGTACATCAGCACCCTGATTGGAGAACTAGCATTCTCCAGCTGGGTATTAATGTACAAGTAATTACTGCTGAAAAACGAGTCCGCTGCTTCACGGCAGTGTATCAAAAAACTAACAGCCGCCATTACTTTATACTCACTAAGCAGCGCTTTTGCTGTTTAGTGAGGGTAAAAAAAAAATAAACAGAAAAAATTGTATGTGTGTGTATGTATGTCTATGAGTGTGTGTTTGTGTGTGTGAGTGAATGCAAGTATGAAAGCAGAAGAGACTGTGTGTGTGAGAGATCGAGAGAGAGTAAGAGTGATCTTGTGTGAGTGAATGCATGTATGAAAACAGAGGAGAATGTGTGTGTGAAATCAAGAGAGAGCGCAGTCTTGTGTGCGTACCACTCAACCGTCCAGATTTTTGCCTCCTATTTTTTGTCTGTTCATCATAAAATTTGTGGATGTGATGTTGTCAGTCTCACCTTTATTCTCACTGGTTGGTCAGATCCGATCCATTGGATCCATCTCGGCCATTGCAAAAGCTCGAGGCCTTCAGCTAAGCTTGTGGGCATTTTTCCCTACCCATAATGCAACTCCCTATCTACCCCAAATCTTGTTTGCCGCTCAGAGAAGGAGGATCTGAAGCTAGCTCTGGGCTAAGTGCTTTCTATTTTATTCTCGGATTTTCGTCTTTTTTTATTTGCTTTGGTTAGTTGTACTTTATGATAGTTTTTCAGGTAGTCTGTTATATATTGTAAAGTTACCTTACCCTATTTTCTATCTACTTTTTCAGTGTGCCAGTCCCCTTAACTGTTATCACTTGTTTAAGCTAAAGGGTGTATAACTTACATCCAGTTAAGTTAGAGGACGTTTATCTCTCCCTTTCCTATTTTATCATTCATTTTAGTTAGAGGACAACTTAAAAAAAAAAACAAAAAACAAAATTAGCCTTTTTCTTGTTTCCTTATCTTTACTGTTTCTTCCCATGTCTGGCATGTTTAGCTGTGTGTGTATTTCCTTTTTAGGTAGGTCACAATGTCACAAAAACAGGAAGAGAAACCTCTTGGTTTCAAAAAATGTGGAAAGACGATGCCCCTCAGTGATTCACACACTGTGTGTGTGTGTTGCTTGGAGCCCCTTCACCTTCAAGAGTCATGATGCGAATGCCACTGCTTTAACCAGAGAGCGTTTATGGAGCACAAAAACAAACTTACTTTGAAGGGACTACTAAAAACCTCTTTTTCTGAGGCAATGTCAGCAGCGTCCACTTCCAAATCTGCAAAGTCCTTGAAACGTGCTTCTTCGGCTCCAAAATCCTCCACAGAGCCGAGCCAGAAAGCTCCTAGACTGACTGCTCCAACAGAACCTTTGAAGCAGACAGTCGCTACTGGATCCAAGACCATTTCAGAGCCGTTAAAACCTTCGACTCCCAACATCTTCGGCGTCTACAGAACTAAGATACCGGATAACTTCTCGGCTCCCATCTCTTCTTTTGACAAAGTCTAGGTCCCCTACCCTGTCTTTTTGGTCCACTGGGAGTTTGTCCGATGAAGATATGGAAAGGCTACTAAAGACACTGGCCCTGGCCAAGCTGTTATTGGATTTGAACCCAAAGGAATCGGATCCGAGTCCTCCCCCTCGGTACCTGTTCCTCCTCCTCTGATCCATCCCTTGTCTTCGAAGCCAGAAGACTCTGACGTCCAACTTGTGTCTGTATCAGACCCAGGACTCACATCCGCTTTGGAACCGATATCTGTCCCGAGCGTTTCCCTCCTGTCGGAGAGGAGATGTCTAGGAGCCAACACTCCCCAATCAGGTCCTCGGAGCTGGTTCGGATCTCTCATGATCCTACCCTATGTTTGGGGGCTTTGGATCAGGTGAGTTTGGCTCCTACCTCTGCTTCAGAGCTTCTGTTTCCTGCACCAGAGATGCTTTTGGCTCTAACAACCTTTTTGTTGGATCCGGGGAGTTCTTTGGACCAGGGGCAGACTGCATTTGGGGTTATGAGGAGGGTTTTGACACCATCCTAGTCTAAGACACACAGCCTTTATAGGATCTTCCTCCAAGTTCTGGACAGGTGCCTTTGTCTTTTCACATACCCTCTTCACAAGATTGCAGGGACCCCAGGCCTCAAGATGCCCAACAAGGGACTCCCCCCTCTTCTGATACCTCCCCAGATTACCCCACTGAGGAAGTCCCTCGGAAGAGGACCTGCAAGAGAAAGCATCTTGACTCTCCGGAGGAGTCTATCACATCTGATACTGACCTCGATGATGCAGAAGAGTCCCCACGGTCACCTCCTGAAGATGCCTCCTTTAGATGCAGAGAGGTGACTGGCAGTCCACATCGTCTTCAGCTGAAGTCAGTTTACCTGAAGTCTTTCGGGTCTTGCCCTTCGACCTCTTGGTTGACCACACCTTCTGATAAGCTTAGGGATTTAATCTCTGGGAAGGCTTGGGAGACCCCAGATTCCATAGAGCCTACTCCTCGGAAGCCAAATAAATACATTACTGCCCCAAAAGACAAGGCATTTTTAACAAAAGGAGTAGCAGCTGATGCCATGATCGTGACAGCGGCCACTAAAAATGAGCTATCTGAGACCAGCTCCTCTATCCATCGTCCAAAGGAGTGCCTGATTGCTCACCTCTGGAGGCATTCAGGGGGCAATTGTCTCTGTAGTGAAAAACCCAGCAAAAGATAAGCGACAAATGGGTGCAGAACATAATATCCAGGGGATTGTCATTCCCTTCTCCTACCCCGTTCCCATGAACAAGTCAGTTCCAGACGTTTCACCTAGTCAGAAGGAACAAGCAACCTTAGAAATTCAAAAGTTGCTAAGAAAGAGTCATCCAAGAAGTCCCCACAGACCACCACATACCAGAGAGGATCCGGAACTTACTCAAGATTCTTTTTAGTTCCAAAGAAAACCAGGGACTGGAGACCCATCTTGGATCTCAGCAATTTGAAGAAATCTGTCAAAACAACCAAGTTCCGGATGGTGACATTGCAGTCGATACTTCCATTTCTGGAAAAAGACAATTGGATGTACTCCATAAGTCTTCAGGATGCGTGCTACCACATTCGGATGGACAGGTGATCCAGAAGGTACTTATGCTTCCAGCTAGGAGCCAGTCACTTCCAGCTTCGAGTTCTGTCCTTTGGTCTCACTACAGCCCCAAGAGTGTTCACCAAGTGTATGGTAGTAGTTTTGTCTCACCTGAGATGCAGAGGATTCTGCGTGTTTCCATATCTGGATGACTGGCTCATCACTGCCCTGACCAGGCAACATCTGCTACAAACCAGGGACTATACTCTACAACTCTTTTCCTCCCTAGGGATTACCATAAATTATGCAAAATCTGCTCTAGAGCCATATTACTTCTTGGTCTTCATAGGAGCGCAAATAGATACAACTATGACAGCAAAACTTTCACAAGACAGAGTACACGACCTTCGACATTATGTAAGAATGCTGATCAGGAAAAAACGAGCTTCTGCCAAACTAGTTCTCCAAGTACTGGGAAAAATGGCAGCTTCATTTGTTGTAATTCCTCTAGCTTGGTTCCACACGAGAATCCTTCCATGGTTACTTTTGACACAATGATCAATTCTATATCTTCCAATGACATAACACACAAAATCAGGATAACCGATTCATGCAAAAAGGACCTAAAGTGGTGGATTAATTCTCCTCTGGTATCTCAGAGCCATCACTTTGTTCTCCCTCAACCCCAAGCCATGGTGACCACAGACACTTTTCAGATAGGGTAGGGGGGCATTATCTGGGGAAGACAGCTCAAGGCATCTAGCAACAACATGAGGCACACTTGCAGATAAACATCCTAGAGATGAGGGCAGTGCTTTTAGCATTGCAAGCATTTCAAGACACTGTCCTCTAGGAGCAATAGCAGTACAGTTAGACAACATGTCCGTAGTCTGGTACATAAACAAACAAGGAGGAACCAGATCTTACCCGCTTTGTTGAGAAGCCCGGAGGGTCTGGCAATGGGCAATGACCTGCAACTGCTTTTTCGTAGCAACGCACATCCCAGGGAAGTTCACCATAATTGCTGACAAGTTGAGGAGAGCCATTTTATGACCGCACAAGTGGTTCATCAGTCAGAAAGTTGCAGAAGACGTCTTCTGAAAATGGAGCCAGCCTTGCTGCGATCTCTTTGCTTCACCCACCAATGCCAAATGCAGTAGCTACTTTGCTCTGATCCCTCCTGCGGGGGAGTCACCAAGGAATGCACTTGTTCACGACTGGCCCCCAGGGCTCTTTTATGCTTTTTCTTCAATATCTCTAATTCCCAAATTTTTGCAGAAAGAAAGTTCGTTAGAGACGACAGTAATCCTAATTGTTCCTTAGTGGCCTCACCAAATCTGGTTTCCCTTTCTTCAGCCTCATGTATGGGACAGACCAAGGATTCTGGACCCTGCTCCGGACCTTCTGACTGACCTGTCAGGGATGGTTCATCCTAATCTGAACAGTCTCAAGCTAACAGCTTGGCTGCTGCAGTTCCCCTGATCACCAGGTTTCGTCTCCTATCCCCTCCAGTTAAACATATTTTGTTATCTTCCCATAAATCGTCTACACGAAAACTGTACAGAGGTAAATGGAAGAGACTTGTTGTATTGGCCAGCAATCAGGTAGACCCCTTTACTGCACCCATACATTCTTTTCTAGAATTTTTGGCAAAACGTTTCAATGAAAGAGCCACTGCAGCTACTGTTAGAGTTCAACTGGCAGCAATTTTAAATTTTCACATAGGAGAAAATGGTTCTGGAATCATGTTGAACAGACTTTGTAAAGCATTCCTAAAAGGAACTACAATGATAAGACCTCCATACAAAAATCTGTCACTGCCTTGGAATTTGAATTTCGTTTTTTCAAAGATTATCTCCCCTCTTTTTGAACAGTCTGCTACCTGTGAATTAAAGTATCTCTCATGGAAAATGCTCCTCTTAGTAACTGTTACTTCAGCAAGGAGAGTTTCAGAACTACAAGCCTCCATACCTAATTTTTCATAAGGACAGTTTCTTTATGCAGTAACTCCTCTTTTTTTACCTAAGATTGTGTTGGAAAATAACCTCGATCAGTCTATTGAGTTTTTTTCTGAAACTTTCAAAATAAAGGGGAATATACTTTGTATCTTCTGGACGTTCAAAGACAATTATGTTTCTACTTACACAGGACTTCAGAAATCAGAAAGTCAGATCAAGTTTTTATTTCCTATTCTGATGTTAAGAAAGGCCAACTAGTCTCCAAAGTTACCTTATCCAAATGGCCTTCATAATGTATGTCCTTCATTTGCAATTCTAATAACAAAACTATTTCTAACCCTGTTAAAACTCATTCCACTAGGTCAGTAGCCACTTCTGCAGCCTTTCAAGCTGGATTATCTCTGGATAATATCTCTGCTACAGTGACATGGGCAAAACCACATACCTTTATTACTCATTACAAATTGGATTTGGCCTCTAGGAGTAGAGCATCTTTTGATTCTATGGTTCTGAAGAATATTCTCCCATGAGCCACCCAAGAATCAGGTAGCTAGGGTGCGGTATCACCAATGAGAATAAAGGCGAGATTGACAACATCACATAAAGAAATTATGTACTTACCATAATGTTCCATGTGTGTTGTCTGTCTCGGCCTTTATCCTTACAACCCACCCACAATACCCCCTGCCTATACTCCTGGGAGACCGAGTAGTTCTAATTAGATTTTCATAGGACTCTGTAAGCTCAGAAATAATGTGTGGTTTGATTTTCATTTACATATATATATATATATATATATATATATAAATTAAAAGCTGTTCACCTTATGACTGCTCTAGTGCAAACAAGATCTGAGGTAGCAAGGGAGTTGCACTGTGGGTAGGGAAAAAGCCCGCGAGCTGTTGCATTGGCTGAGACGGATCTGATGGATCGGATCCGACCTACCAGTAAGAATAAAGGCTGAGATGGACAAAACACATGGAATGTAATGGTAAGTACATAACTTCTATTTTATTCTGAAGTTTTCTGGCAAATCAGTGAGGAGTGAATTCACTAGTGACAGGCTTTTGAGCTTCAGGCCTTATATTTTTCAGAAAATGCTAATACAAGACCTTTTATTCTGGCAAATTTCTATGTTTATTAGAGCAATAATTAAAAGTTGTCCCTATTTTTGGGGCTTTGTCCCCCCATTATTTTTAGCTTTGTCCAGACTTTTTGTGTTAAGAGGTTGAAGAGTTATGTTTGTGTAAGTAAATGAGAGTATGAAACCAGAGGAAGACTGTGTGTGTGTGTGTGTGTGTGTGTGTGTGTGTGTGTGTGTGTGTGTGTGTGTGTGTGAAAGCAGAAGAGACTGTGTATGAAAGAGAGAGAGAGAGAATGGGCTCTCTGTAAAAATTGTTGCGTTTTAAGTACTATATTATTTGTTGATGTAAAATGCTTTCTCCAACACTATTAACATACACTACAGAAAGTTTGAAACATAAGGTGGAGGAACTATTTTACATCAAAAATATATTAAAAAAAATAATATTGTACTTTAAATAAAACACAGCAATTTTAAAGAGAGCCCATTCTCTAAGCACAATAATGTCCTCTATGATGTGTGTTAATATGTAATTAATGCCTTTCTAGGAGTGTAGAGGCCCTCCGCCTGTGGCGTCTGGCCTTATAACACCCCTGTGCGGGCATTAATTACACATTAGCACACACCTCGTCGGACATTATTGCTTACTTACAGCATGCTTACTCCACAGGTGTTATGATCACTTGTTTAGGGTAAATGGTGATTATCTTGAGTTTGGCATTACAGACAGACAATGAGCAAGAACTTCAGTAAAGGTTAGGGGAATGGAATGCAAAACTGAAAGCATATGGGAGGAAACGGGAATACAGATAAGACAGTTGTAATGGTAGTAATTGCAGGAAATCAGAAGAGGCTGATAATTATGATTGAAGAGAAAGTAGTGGAAGTATTTAAAAGCTCCAGAGTGTTGAAGGAGTGATTGAGGAGAAGGGAAGTCTGAATGAGGAGGTCAAAGCTAGAAACAGAGGAGCTGCAATCAAGTGGCACGGAATGTTTGGGGTAGTGTATGATGAAAGAATGCCAAAGAAGCTGAAAAGTACAGTGTACAAAATGGTGTGAACGGTACAACTGTGTGGATCAGAAACCTGGGCAGTAAAGGCAGAGCAATTCTGAAAGCTAAAGGTGATGGAAGTAAAGTGCCTGAGACAAGTGGTAGGATGCACACTGTGGGACAGACAAAGAAATAAGGACGTGAAAGCAGAAGCCAGAGTAGCTCCAGTTGCAGAAAAGGTCAAAGAGAATAGGTTATGGTGGTTTAGGCAGATGTGCAGAAAAGCAGAAGACAATCTGGTGATGAAGAGTTGAGACAGGTAGGAGGAAGGCAAAAGGAAACCAGGGTATCTGGCAAAGATTTAGATAGATTGTGTGAGAGAAGACCTGCAACAGTCAGGCATGAGTATTGAAGAAGCTAGGAGAATGGCATTGAATAGAGAGAGATCGTGACAGTTGATGTAGCACCTTGACCCCATGTAGAAAATCGGAAAAAGAAGGTTGATGATGACATAATTGCCCATACCATGGATGTTGAAAATATCCCAAAAGGGTGCTGACATTAGTAGTAGAGCAACCTAACCTCTTGTAGCCTGGCTGTGTGGCACAGAGGAATTGAGGCTTGACTAAAACCAACGCAAACAGAGTTTAATTAGTGGCCCACTATTGAAAGCGACAGACAAGGGATTAAGAGGAGTGAATGGCGTGTGGCTCTTTGACCTTTTGGGGAGAGGAAAGTTAAGATGCAGTACATAGGTAAGTGTAATTTCCCTGGTGGAGACCTCGGAAACTACGTTCTGTGCTTCAGAGTTAATGGATGGGGCATCTTTGCTGGCAGCATCCTTTGTGGAAGTTTGAGACAGCCAGTACAGTCAGCCTTTTACATGCTTCCTTCCTATGCTCATCTGATTGCTAACACGGATGAAGGGCCATAAAGTAAAAACTCTTACCCTTGAACCACTTCGGTGGCCCATCTCACCTGGCTCTCACCTTCATTGATTTGGGAACAAATGGGTCATTGGGGTAAGAGGGAACTGATGATCAGCAGGCAGTGAGGGCAGAAAGTACAATAAAAGAAAAAATCACCCTCACTTGAAATGCATGTGGAGCTGACAGTGTGCTTTACTGGTGTTATGTTTCTGGGAAGTAGTTACATGGAAAGAAGAATGTGTTTTACATTTATGAGAAAAAGAATCAAACTGCTAAGTGTTTCAACATGCTTCATACAGTAAAATAATGGGACTATGTAAAATTTGCATATTCCATATTGGAGCAGTCAAGTACTCTTTATAAGAGGCATAAGTCCAGACCAAAAATATATGCAGTGATAATGCAAATGATGGCATGAAGAGGGACTTAAAGGCAAAAAGTACTGTATTAAATTCTGCTGTAGAGTCTACATTATATTAAGATATCAACTAATCCAAGTAAAAGTACTGTATGTATGTATGTATGTATATATATATATATATATATATATGTGTGTGTGTGTGTATGGGGGGGGGGCTCAGCCTTTAAGGGAGAGATTATGCAGGGAAGGAGTGTCAGTAGCCACACAAACATGCAATCTACATGGGCCTTTTTGTTCTTTTCTACCAGCATGCATACACAAGTCTGTACTGCAGAAGGAGGAGTGTCAGAGCACACTACACTAATCTAAACACAGAAGGGCTGAACAAAACTAGCGTATTTATGTGACAAAAGGAGGTGCTGCCAGCACAGCTAGCTGGAATTTTGTAAGTAATTGTATGTCATTTGTGAATATCAAACCCATTTATATAAGATGCTTGTCTTTCAAAGGTATTAGAACTGTATGTCATTTGTATGTCAAACTGCTCTGTACAGATGTTTGTGTTGAAAAGGTATTTGTAAAGTACTGGTGCTTAAAATGTATCTACAGTGTGCCCTACTGGAAGAGAATAGAAATGTACATGCACTATTGTAACTGTTTAAATGTATACATTTTAACAGTAGAAACTGGAATACAGGAAGTTAACCTCAATCCAACAAACTTTAGAAAAATATCTGAAATTAACTTACTTTATAGGCTAGGTCATAGATAGTCTGTCTGACAGGTTTCAGTGCAGCTAGAGAGACAGTGTGTACTAGGAAGATTTCTGTATTGTCTTTGGAGTGAACTAATTGCTAGTCTGGAAGCATGAAGGAATGCAATTGTTTTATGACTTCCAGCATCTGCCAAAGATCTGAGCAAAAGCCCTTGCATGAGTATTTTTACAGGTAGATGCTAAATACTGCCAGCTTCAGCAATGGGGGTTTTACCTGGGAACTAGAAGTCAGATGGCCAGCAATGATGTCATTCTAGCTATCCCAGCAGTAATATTTTAGATGATATTATGAGAAGTCCCTCAGTGAGATAGAGCATTCTGCATTCTGCATTCTGTCTTGGACTTGACAACAAAAACATTCACCACAACATCAGCCTTGCTCTATAGAAGTTTCTAGGGTGTAGTAATTCTCTTAGATACAGTCAGGAATCTAGCGAAGCTTAGTTTAGATTTTGTTTTTCTTTATTTGTGTGAGCCTTTCTTGCAATGTTTTAAATATTTCCTGTGGTTTTGAACTCTGATGTCACTGTGACTATATATTTAGTATTGTCTTGTTCTTTTATTATTGATTATTAAATATATTTAATCATTTCATTGTGGATGATTTGTGTAGAGATATTTAAGTTTTGAGAGTACTTGCATATTTATTTGGTGACACTGTGTGGGCCACTCCTAATAGCCTTCCTCTTGGTCAGACTACCATTTGTATTAGTATAAATATTACACAGTAAGATTTGTCATCCTTTGTTAAGGGCCCTGAAGTAGCTGATAAGGAGTTACTGATGGCAGTGGTAACTACCTTATAGTATGGGCAGAAGGGGGCATAGCTAGTAAACCTGTGCCAGCCTTTCCCAGTTGTGTGTGTGTGTGTGTGTGTGTGTGTGTGTCTATGTGTGTGCACAAATCAAACCTCAAAGAGTATGTTTGTCAGCTACATGGGCAGGGACATGAAGCACTAGTTGGACAGAGAGGAAGCTGGAGGATTTGGCTTGGTCACTCAACTGAGATCTCAACTCTATAGGTGTGCCAGTGGGGAGTCTTATTGGGGATCTGGAGGAAGAGGGAGAAACCAGCCCCAGACTGATGGTGGTCTCTGTGTGCTCTTAAGGGAAATTGCACTTGATGCAGACAGCTGCATCTGGAAATACAATGTGTGTACTTGTTATCTTCCCAGTGAACATCCCCCTAACAGGTGCCAGTGCTGAGGACTGAGGCTCCTTGATTACTGGTCCATTGGTGGGTCATCGCAATATAGACTAATAAACATGCTGCTTTTTCTGTTTCTGTTTGTAGTTTACCTTCAACACTGTGAAGCACTTCTGAACCATATTAAATCACCAAAGCAGATATGGGAACATTATATAGGTTGATGGGATGAGTGTAATGTTGTTACTTGCAATGTTCTGCTTTTCCATCACTTTTGATCAGCTTCTGTAAATCTCAGTAAGCACCAGTGTTAGATCTTCATTTAAATAAGCAGCAAGTCATACAATTTCCACCATTTATTGGAAAGAAGCTACTAGTATTAAAAAGATAGACTTTATACATCATGAGATTTGAGACTATACTGTTTGGCAACAGTTTCATATTAAGACAGGTGGACTTTGCATATCATAAAGATTGAGGTCACTGCAGTAATTGTTTTATGTGATAGTAAAGGATGAAGGCAACAGGATATCATCTTTAAAAATAAGCAGGCCTTATGTGTACTTACAGATGTAATAATTTGGTTTTATGTTTGCATTTGTAAAGAGAGACACTGTTCATAGGTACATAGGTGGGTACTAGGCTATTGGCCCTAGGGCCTATATAAGCCTAGCCAAAAAGGTACCCTGGCTTTCGCCACCCAAGAAAATTATTTTCCTGTGCTCCTGTTGAGCAGAGCCACAGAGGTGATCCCTGGGGTGAATTTTCTATTTCCCATCCAATCATAAAAATTTTTCTTGAAGAGTGCTAATGAGGAGCTTTGTTTGATATAGATAGGTAGTTTGTTCCAGAGTTTGGGAAGTCTCTGGGACAGGAATCTATCCCTCCAGCATGTTCTGTTTATTGTAGTGACAGGGTTTTGGTCCCTAGAGCGTGTAGCTTGGAGGGATTGGGATTTCTTTAAGTGGTGCATGTCCAACAGCTCTGGGTTTGGCATAGCTTTGTATGTTAGGCAGAGATTGTCTCTGAGTAGGCGATATGTGACGGAGTAAAGCTGGAGTTTTTTTAGATGGTCTGTGTAGGGCATCTGTTTACAACTGGTAATCCTCTTTGTTGGTTATTTCTGTGTCCTTTCCAGTTGTAGATGTCTTGTGAGGTACATACCAAAAGGGGTGTTGTACTCTGTAATGGGTCTAATGATGTCCACAGCGTTAGGAATTTCGATTATGGCTCCTAGTTTGCAGTTTTCTGTGAACTTCGTTAGCCAAAGACCTTCTGTGTTAGCATGTACTTCAGAAAAGTAGATACCAAACAGGAGAGGTCCCAGGATTGAACCCTGTGGTACTCCACTTGTCACTGATCTGAAGTCGGATTTGGAGTCTGCTACTTTCACAGTGTGGGTTCTGTCAGTGAGCCAGTTGGCAACCCATCTTGTAACATAGGGATTTATACCTAGTTTAGTGAATTTATCTATAATTCCAGAGTGGGGGATGGTGTCAAAAACCTAGGCGAGATCTAGGTAGGCTGTGTGAACCACCTTACCCTCGTCTTCGGCTACGGTGATTGCTTCAAAGAAGTCTTATCAGGTTTAGGAGACATGATCTGTCTTTTACAAACCCGAACTGGGTGGGGTCCAGAGTTTGGAGATTGCCAATGTCTTTGTGTATAAGATCCATTATGATACGTTCCATGGCCTTGCAGACCAGGTTTGTTAGGCTA
This sequence comes from Protopterus annectens, assembly GCF_019279795.1. Lineage (NCBI taxonomy): Eukaryota > Metazoa > Chordata > Ceratodontiformes > Protopteridae > Protopterus > Protopterus annectens. The sequence goes on from NC_056728.1 coordinate 261,656,253, forward strand.
ATGGGGCAGTAGTTTCCAGGGTCTGTGGTGTCTCCCTCTTTGTGGAGTGGGGTAACCGTCACCGTGCGCCATTCAGTGAGCACAAAGCCTGAGGTGAGGCTATGACTGAACATGGTGCTTAGGTGCAGTGCCAGTTCATTCTGCAGTTCATGTAGAACACAGCCTGTGATGTTATCAAGTCCCATGGATGCTGTGTTCTTGGCTTTGGAGAGTGTGGTTTTTACCTGTGCAACCATGATTATAGGAATTTTGCATTCTTCCGGTATAGAGATGGGCCCTTTAGAGGGTGAGAGGGGGGTAAAGTTAGCACTGAACCTATCTGCCAGGATGTTGGCAGTATCAGTTTTTTCTGTATATTTAGAGCGATTGTGCTGCAATTCAGAGCAGATCTGGGTGTTGCCATTGAGATTCTTGACATAGCTATTGAATGCTTTGTGGTTGTCTTTAGAATCAGTGACAACTTTGTTTTCATAACTAGCTTTGGAGGATTTTATGAGGGATCTCAGCTTCTTACTGAGGCTGACCAGGGAGTTCCTCCAATCATGGGATTTTACTCTCTTGCAGCAGTTTCTTTCTTCTGTTGTAGAGTTTGTTAATGGCAGGGGATCACCAGATTGGCTTCCTTTTTTGGAGGATAACATCTTGGTTCTGTTATGGATAGTACGATCCATGCACTCATGTAAGTGCGTATAAAGTGTATTTGTGTAGGATTCAGCAGTCGTACCTCCCGTCTGCATGGGTGTCGTGAAGTCTGCCAATTCTGTCTTAAGAAGCATGAAGTTGGCTTTGGAAAATTTTTTTACCTGTGGTTTCCCTAATGGGGGGGGGGGGTGGGGGACCAATGAGGAATTGACCTCTGCTGTGGAACACCAGTCGTCCATGTTGGTAATGACCAGGTCTAGGATATTGCTGCCCGTGGTGGGGGGTGTGGATAAGTTAATCCAAGGCATTGGAATTTATGAATTCCAGAAAACGTTGAGCAAAACAGTTGGTACATGAGTAGTTTTCCCAGTTAATGGTGGGATAGTTGAAATTGCCCATTTTAGGGTGTTGGGTTGTACCCTAATATTTTCCAGTGTATCAAGAAATGAGGAGTGGGAATCCTGGGGCATGGTGGGGGATCTGTAGCAAGTTACAATTTGGATTGCGATCTTGCATAGAGTTAGTTGCACTTGGATAATCTCGGATGCATTATGCTGAGCAACTAGTCTGGAGGTGTGGATATCCTTAGTGAATATGGACACGCCTCCACCTTTAGTGTTTCGGTCCAGGTTAGGTGGCCAAAAGGTGTGATATGAATTATAGCCTGGTAATGCAGGGGTGACTCTGGAGCCTTGAACCAGGTCTTTGTCACTGTACAGATGTCGATGTTCTCCATTTTAAGGAGTGCCCTGAGTGAATGCATTTTGAGATTTAGACTTCTAGCATTGAGTAGCATTATCCTCAGATTTTGCTTGCTTGTACCTGTTAAGGTGGTGAATTTGTCATTTGAACCTTGCCTAAAAAAGGCACTATAGGGATGGCAAGAGTCTTAGCCAGTATATGGAATCCCAAGGGCGACAGGTGCAGGCCATCTCTGGCAAAGCATCGTTGTTTGTCGATCATGTCATCCGAGGCAGACAGACAGATACTGGATCCCCTTAGAATGACACCAGAAGCTTAGCCAATTGTTGAAGGCAATCATTTTGTCCTTGTACTGTGGTATCATTCTGGGTGATTGCAGGATGCTACTCAGGGCTAGGGTCATACCTGCCTGGGCTACAAGATCGGGGAGCTCCTCCATGTCTTTTTTCATGTAGTCCAGGGAGGTATGTATCAGGTCATTCATGTCAACATGGACAATGACAGAGTCATATTTGTACTTGTTGTGGAGTGACCTGAGTGAGCGTGTTATGTGGCATATCCTGGCACCTGACAGGCAGCTGACAGTAACTTTCTCCTTGTTTAGCCTGGTGAGTGGAACATCAGTGTGCCTCACTATAGAGTCACCTATGACTGGAGTGTTGGGTACGTTGTTATGCCTTATGGGCTGTGGTTGAGTGGCACACTGAGTTTGTGGGCTGTGTGTCATTTGGGTTTTTATTGGGGGGGGGTGGAGGTTGCTTGCGTTTTTGCTTTGAAGGTCTCTGTTGCTTGCATATTTTTATTGAGAGCCTCCACAAATGTAAGTGTGTGTTTCGTGTTTCTATGTGTGTGTTTTGTTGGTACAGGTTTTGAGGGACTATGTGATGAGTGTGGTGTGGTGCAAGTGTTTACATTCCCCTCTTAACTGTCTAGTCCAGTCTTGGTTGAAGAGAGCTTTGCTTCCAGTTTGGCTATATAAGTGCATGTCTCACAGGTTGTAGTGCTGGGTGATAGGAGGGAGAGGGTTGTCTGTGTACATGAGGCAATTACTGCATTGCCCCATGATGCCAAGATTCATCAGATAAACAGGAGAAAACACCAGGAGCTGTCCCTTAGACGTGCCTGGATATAGGTGCTTATTTATTAAGTACTAAAAACTATTTTCCTCTAGACAAGTGAGGAAAGTTGAGTACTGTAGTAATTTGTAGCTTATTTAGTGCTTACAATGAGTTGTGAACAAGTGCTGAGCTCAAAGAAACAGATTTTAGTGCTAAAAGTAAAAAAAAATGGCTCGTTCTAAGGAAAATTTGAAGAGCAGACTTTATGGCGCCGGTAATAGTTTAACTCTAGCCAAGCAGCGATGCACAAACTTTATATTTATTTATTTTTCATAACAGTAGCAAATGAGCAAACTGATTTAAACAAATTAACCAACTAACCAATAAAAAGCTAAAAACTGAGCCCTGTTCCAGCAGTCTTTGATCAGACCAGTTCTAACTGCACACTCCTGCCACTAGGGTGCAGGGGAACCTTCTCCAAAATAAGATGGTCTGGATTAGTTCTCAAGTTATACAAACAAAGCTAGATTCAGCAGGTCTGAATTTAGTCTGTGCTACAGCAAACAAGGCGTACAAATTTCAGAAAGAAGCAGTTCAAATAAGCAGGCACAATAAGCCTTTAACCAGAAACTCCCAGCTCAGAATCTACCCTCTCCTCCCACAAGAGTGCAGACCACACCTTCTTAATGTAAAATAACTATCCCAAAGCCCAAGTGCTTATACCAGAACTAATACACTTTTTGAATAACAGACACTAAGCCTTCAATCAGCAACTCCCAACTTAGAAGGATGTAAGCTACCTGTCCTGCCACAACATTGCAGACCACAAACCTTAATGTAAAACAACTGGTCTGAAGCCAAAGTGCTTCAACCAAAGGCTTAGAGTAACGGTTACAATTTAATCAGGCTACTAACAAGCAGTAATAAATGCATCAGAATAAATGCAGTTAAGTACTTTTAAGAACAAGCAGCAAAAGCAAAATAAAGTAGGAAGAAACACAAATACAGTAAAAGCAGATGAATAAAGTGCATTTTTTTTATATTACAGTAGAAAACGAGCAAACTGATTTAAGCAAATTACCCAATTAACCAGTAAAAAAGCTCAAAACTGAGCCCTGTTCCAGCAGTCTTCAATCAGACAAGTTCTGACTGTCCACTCCTGCCACTAGGGTGCAGGGAAACCTTCTCCAAAAGAGATGGACGGGATTAGTGCTCAAGTTATACAAACCAAACTAGATTCAGGATGCCTGAATCTAGTCTGTGCTACAGCAACCAAGGCACACCAATTTCAGAAAGAAACAGTTCAAATAAGCAGGCACAATAAGCATTTAACCAGAAATTCCCAGATCAGAAGGGAAATTCTAGCCTCTCCTCCCACAAGAGTGCAGACCACAAACCTTCTTAATGAAAAATAAGTGGTTTGAAGCCCAAGTGCTTTAACCAGAACTAATACACTTTTAGAATAAGAGACACTGAGCCTTTAATCACCAATTCCCAACTTAGAAGGATGTAAGCTACATGTCCTGCCACAGTAGTGCAAGACCACAAACCTTAATGTAAAACAACTGGTCTGGAGCCCACGTGCTTAAACTAAAAGGCTTAGAATAACAGTTACAATTTAAACAGGCTACTACCAAGCAGTAATAAATGGAGCAGAATAAATACAATTGAGTACTTTTAAGAAGAGGCAAAAGCAAAATAAAGTGCATTTTTTTAGTAAAGTGCAAGGAGAGAGGAAGAAGGAGCAGAAGAAAAATTCAAGGTTAAGAACCAAGGTGGGTTGGCCTTCTCAAATATTCTCTCTGTATTAAGTAGAGTGAATACCAGACTGGGAGGGGTGTCCCAAATCAAATTTACAGTAGGGGCAGGCAACTGCAAAGCCACTATAACACCACCATAAGAATAGGGTGGGGGGGGGCAGTTTCAGGACAGATGAGAAACAGAAAACAATGCCAGAAAATATGTAAAATAATTCAGTCAGGCAAATTTAAGACAATGCAGAACTCTGAAAGGTTAAAATGCCAAGAAATATACTTATCAATCAGTGATATATTTCCAGATTGTTTGAGAATCATACTGCAGCCAGAACACCAGGAGTTTCCAACAGTGTATGCAGGAATTTACAAACAGAAACTATTTTTAAATCAGCAAGCCTTGAAGCAGTCCGATAACACAAAAGCTGTTAGACCAGTTTTATAAACTTCACCACAGGAGTAGGGGGGAAGCAGTTTCAGTACAGATGAGAAACAGAAAACAATGCAGTTTCAAGACAGATGAGAAGCAGAAAACAATGCCAGAAAATGTATAAAATAATTCAGTCAGGCAAAATTAAGACAATGCAGAACTCTGAAAGGTTAAAATGCCAAGAAATATACTTATCAATCAGCAATATATTTCCAGATTGTTTGAGAATCACACTGCAGCCAGAACACCAGGAGTTTCCAACAGTAAAGCCTGAAAGGGCTTTTTTATTACATTATCTTTGTTTTCATGAAGAACTTCAAACTCTCTGTGTACCTTAATAGGATAAAGAGGGTATCATTAAATGAATGAACAAATTAGAACTGCTGTCTTCAGTTACACAGAACTATATTAGGGGCAGGAGAGTAGCAAGCACTATAAAGTGACATGCTGAAACAGTGCATTGTCAGTCAGCATGGCAAGTTTACATCAGTTACCGACACGTCTGTTGACTGTGTTAATGGGTAGCAGTAAACCTGCTATGCTGATTGGCAGAGGCAGTGTTTCAGTAGGTCACTTCAATACATATGCCATCATCCCTATACAGTGGTTAAATAACATAGGGTAACATAGGTTAATTTGCCCAGAACTGACACTTGATGTTGAAGCAGTGTGTTGCACTTGCACATACTGGCAAGCTGGTACAACAACTGAAAGTTTGGAAAGGAAGAAAACTTAAGCACTTTAACAGAAATTGCAGTAGCATTACAAAATTGACTGCATCCCATACACTGCAGGGCCAACACTTGTGGCAAAGTCATTGTCAGTAATCCATATTCAATAACATAATTAGGCTTCATATTTCATATGGTCTTGTTTTGTCTTCTTCTTTAGGCTACAATTGTGTGAAAACCATTATTAAATTTGCTTGCACGTATTTTCATTTTCCACTTTGCTATAAGTGCTATTCTTCCTGTTTTGAAGCATGAAAGGATAGATACAACAGCCAGCCAGCTTCCAAAGCTTCAGGGCACCTTATATGTGCCCAAACTGTCAGGCAGTTGGAGGTGAGCTGACTGAAAGGCAAGATTGTGCACAAAGTCTTTCAGAGCTTTACTGCAGCTGAAGAGTATGCTCCTCTGAGGCTTTTGTGGATTGAAGGTCGGCTTGTGCTTTTCTTTGCTGAACAGATAAGTTCCTTTTGGGGGAACCTTCCATTTTCTTAATTTTATTGCTGTTTTATTACTTTCCTCTTCAGGAAATGTATTTTAAAGCTAGAAATATTCTGTTTTAACAGACTGTCTTGAGACTGTAACTTAATTTTAAATGGAGCGCTCATTTTTTCTGTTAGTTTAAAAGTGGTGTAAAGTAACTGAAAACAATTTTTTTTGTGGAGAATTTGTTTATTTTACTTTTATGGGGTTAGCGTAGTGTTTTAAAATGCTTTTTACTGTGTTTTTCTGTAAAAAGAAAAAAAAATAACGTTTGTGGTCTGGTAGTGTTTGCCAGTAGTTCCTGCTTGTCTTCTCTGGGAAAGAAGCACCATTTTTGGCTTGACCATAGAACAGAATACAGGTCCTACATTGGTCTTCCTTCAGCTACAATAAGAAAAAAAAATTAAGCAAACAGCTTTTGCCACCACAGCAGGCTAGCAATTTCCCACAGCTGTAGATGGGTGACTTTTCTCTGACCATTTGTTGTACTTCAGATCACTCTTGTGTAGCACCTACAGCCACTGTGGACTAGGGTTAGTCAAGTCATGTATGACTGCTGAGGTCCCCTCAATGGGCAAGAGAGAGTTACTCTTTTTGGTCCTGGGAGAAGGTACAAGAAAGTTTTCCCTGTTGTGTCAGAATGCTGTGCACACCCCTGGGGAAGTTGCTGTTGCTGTTGTCATTAGTAACATGGCTGACCCAGTTTTTCCAGTCAAAAGGAAACTGAAAAGCAAGCATATTTCTGTTCCTCCTCAATTTTCTTTGAATATGAATAATTTACTTGGTTTGACTTGGGGGTTTAGTTCAGGTTATTGATCCTTCCTGTAAAGTAGTTTCTGGTAAGAAAAAAAAGAGGGATTCCTCTTTTCCTAAACAGATTCAAGATTCTGAATTGGAACAGGAAGATGCAGGGAATGATGCAGGTTTTTTTTCCCACTCAGATTTCTGATTGAGAGCTCAGAGGAGAGATTTCTGATTCTCCGTGTAGGGGTTTCTGTTTCTCTGTGATTATTGTTAGACTGTGCCAGTGTTTTTACTGGGAGCACACTGAGATTTCTCAGTCCCAAGTACTATGAGTCGTTACAGAAGGATTTTCCAGAATCTACACCCATTCCTCCTGTTCTATCTGCTGTTGAAGATGTGTGTTACTGCTGCATTTTTCTTATAGTCTGCCAGCTGCCCTTTAAAAGGCAGATAGGATGATTAAATTTTCTCAGTCTTTTAAATTGTTTTACACTATTCTCAAATGTGACCCATCAGCTATAGCTTTAGTTTATCCTACTGCTGCTAAGCACTTATCTAATTCCAGTCCTGCACTTTCTGATAAGGATGGGGAAAAACATGTATACTTATGCAACTTTGATTTTCAGAATTTTGAATTGTCAGGCTCATATGTTAAGGTCTGTTCTGACAAATTGTGAAAGTATAGAGAATGTTTTATCAACAGTTTCTTCTTGTTAGTTAAACTCTGTTTTGAATAACTTAGTTTATTCTATTGCAGAGGTCACTACTCATTTTGTTTACAGTGTGTGTATGACTTTGTTGATATTTTTCCAGGGCTATGGCCACTTGTGTGTCTTGAGGAGGTTTGCATGGCTGCATTCTCAGAAACTCTCAGATGGTAATACAAATGAGATTTTAAATTCTCCCTTTTTAAAGATTTATTGTTTAGTCTCACTGCTGATGAAGTGATTAAAAAGTGTGGTGAAAGGGGCAAGCTGATCCAGTGAATCTCCAAGATTTTCAGCCCTCCTCTTCCATATTTCCTAAGGGATGCTAAAAAAGCATAAACAGTCTTGACAGAATACAGGTAAACAGACGATGAAAAAGAAATGGCAAGGAGGTTCCAAAAAAAGTTTCAAACCTCCCAAAACCAAGGGTAGTCCAACAAGTCTGAATGACTGTTCAAGAAACTTTGGTGCCCATTCTTCTTCCAGAAAGTCTGAATATCCGTTTTTCTCTTTGTTAACAGATAGTTTCAGACAGAAGGGTTTTGAAAATCACTTATCAAGGTTAAGAAAATCACTTATCAAGGTTACAGATGGAAGTGGGAAAACATTCTTCCTTTCTAGGGAGTCATTCCTCATCCTGCATATTAGACTCTCTTATTTCCACCAGTTCTTCATCACATGCTGTCCCGAGGAGTGATAAAACCAGTTCATGTTTCAAAGGTGGAGAAGAATTTTTATTAAAGGATGTTCCTAGTGGCAAAGAAAGAACATTTGTGGAGACTGGTTCTGGAGCTTTCTTTCCTAAACCTGTTTGTGATGGTGCCCAAATTCAAAATGATGTCACTTTCCAACCTGTTACCTCTTCTTCCTCTTTCAAGTTTCCTGGCAACTCTAGACTTAACAGATGCTTATCATTACATCCCTATTCAGCCTGACTTCAGACATTTCTTAAGGTTTTGTGTCTGGATCATATTATCAGTTTTCTGCTTTACCCTTTGAACTACACTGCACCAGGAGTGTTCCCAAAAGATCCAGTTATAACTCCTTGCAGGCTACATCTTTATGACTTGCTTGAATTAAAGTGGCAAATTAAACTTAATGCCAGTAAAAAACCTGGGCTTAATGACAGGGTTAGTATAATGGCTCTACTGAAACTGAAGTCTTTGTATTTTTTATGAATGATTACCAACTAACAATGAGTGGTTTTGTGTTGTGGTTCCTTTAAAATGTGTTTTACCTTATCATGTCATTCATTGTTAATTTCCTGGGGAAATGATGTAACTAATTTGTAGTGTGGGGTGGGTTATTTAAGCAGTGTTTTGCACTTTGTATCTGTATTCTGATGAAGTCAGTGGAGTTTGAAGAAAGCACTTGATTTGAATAAAGAAGAGTTTTTCTTTTATCCGAATCTGTGGGTATTGTTGGCTACCTACTTCGTTATCTGTTTTTCTACAGTTTGTCTTGGTCTTTTGGCCGTTTTTGGAGGTAACAGATATCTTTACATCCAGGTCTTCCCTTCTTCCTCCTTGCTCAAAAACGGTCATTCACCACAGATGCTTCAGCCTTTGCTTGGAGAGCAGATTCAGGAGGGATAGAAGGCCAGGGGTGTGGGACACCAAGGACCAATACTAGCACATAAATATCAAGGAGATTCTTGCCCTGATTTAGGCACCTCAACTCTCTGAACCATCTTTGGTCTTCAGGACCTCTACATGCGGTTGCAGACAATACAACAGTCATGTGGTATATCAACAATCAAGGGGGAACCAGGTCATACCCCCTTTCTAGACATGCCTTTTCAACTTCATTCATTCTCTGGGCCAGTAATCAAAGAGCCTCAATCCTCACCACCGACACCGGGGAGGGATGTTCACTTGGAACAAAAATAGATACACACAGTATTTTCAGATGCAGCTCTCTGCACCAAGCACAATTTCCCTGAAGAGCACACAGGGAATACACTCCCATTTTGTGGCTTGATTTCTCTCTCACCAGGCCCCAAATAAGACTCTACACTGACCATATCTCTAGAGTTGAGCCCTCAGCCGAGTGTTCCAAGCCAAGTCCTCCACCATCCTCTCTGTGAAATCAGTGTTTTGTGTCCCAGCCCAAAGTAGCTCACACACACACACACACACACACACACACACACACACACACACACACACACACACACACACACACACACACCTGGGAAAGACTGGAACAGATTTATTAGCTATCCTCCTCTGCCCAGACTGTAAGGTAGATACTGCCATCAAAACACTCCAAAGCCAGCTACTCTAAGGCTGTTAGCAGGGTATCCAGTTATACTTAGTAAACTTAACACTTATACATATGGTAGTATTTTGACCAAATGCAAGGCTTTCAGGAATGGCCACAGTGTCACCAAATAAATACAAGTGCTCTCAAACGTTAAAACATTCCCTAAAAGACCAGCCACAATGAAAAGTTTAAATATATTTAATAATAAATAATAAAAGAACATGAAAAATATTGAATATCTATGTACAATAAACACCAGAGTTTCAATCACAAGAAGTATTAAAAAATAACACAGATGGATAGATTCATACAAATACAGAAAAAAACAGTACTTCACTAATCTCACTATATTTTCCTGACTGATCTAAGGAATTATTGTTCCCTAGTTCACTAGAGCAAGGCAAGATGAAGTTGGTGAGTGATCCTTCTTTGTCAGGTTTCAAAAACAGACTGCCCTGAGACTTCTGTCTCATCTATTATTAAAGCATCATTTCAGTGCTGGAATCCAGAATAACATCACGTACATCTGGTCGTCTGACTTCTGGTTCCCACATTAACCCCTTTACTAGAAACTGAACCAGAATCTAGCACATATGTGTCATAATACACACACATAGAGCTTTGCTAAGATGTGTTATAGCATTTGGAAGCTATAAAACCATTTAAAAAAACTTCCAAACTTCCAGGGTGGCAACTAGTTCTCCCATAAGGACAATACAGTAGGATTCCTAGTCCTGGTTTTCACAGACATTTTGTCTCTGGCTGCAGTCAGAACTGTAAGATACAATCTTTAGGGCCTAAACCAGGTAATTTAATTTCAGACTATTTTTTAAACTTAGCTGCACTGAGATTAACCTCTTCTTTTCCAGTATGTTCTGTTACAATATATTCATTGCAACAGTTACAATACAGTCTAACAATATATTCATTACAACAGTTACAATACAGTCTAACAGTATATTCATTACAACAGTTACAATACAGTCTAACATACAGTTGTATTTATTTTCTGTCCAGCAGGACCCACTTTTGGTACATTTTTAGCACAAGCAGCTTTACAAATACATTTTCAATATAAGCACCGTTACAAATCAGTTTGATATACAAATGACATATAATTCTTTACAAAACTCCAGCACATCCACTGCTCTACTTCTGGCATAGCTGGCGATACCTCATGTCATCACACTTGGGATATAGCTTTACAGCACAGTGTCTTTCTGCAGTAATCCTACATTCTATCGGAGCAAAACTATGTGGCAGACAAGCTGAATAGAACCAGGGCAGATCCTCACAAATGGAAACTAGATCAGGTGGTCTTCCAAGATTTGATCATGTGGGGAGTTCTTCAAGTAGACCTTTTTGCCTTCTGTCTGAACAATCAATTGTGATGATTCTGTTGCAGGTCTGGAAGACAGATGCCTTTTCTTTTCCTTGGTCAGGAATCTTCCTGTATGTTTTTCTACCCTTTCCATTAATATCCAGGGTACTGCTGAAGATTCATATGGAATCCCCCAGGATCACTGCGGTAACTCCCTTCTGGCCCAAGCAACTATGGTTCTCCCTATTTTGGAAATGGCAAAGGGCAATTATATCAAGCTTCCTAATAGATTGGATCTACTCATACACGAACAGGGCTGCTTAAGACACCCTGACATCAGTCAACTTCAATTGACTGCCTGGATGATGGGATCTTTATTCCTTTCAGGCACCTGCTTATTGAGGATGTGCAGAAGTACCAATTGAGGCAAGAAAGCCTGCTACTAGAAAATCACATATTAACAAATGGAAAAGGTTTTGTAATTGGTGCCAACAACATAACAAGCACTTATTCAGAGCTAGTTGTTCTCTGTTTCTACAATATTTGTGAGAGTTACTATCCTTTGAACTTTCTTTTTCTTTTGTCAAGGTTAATTTATCAGCCATTTCAGCATGTCTGCTCATGGATCCTCCTCTTTCAATGCAGTCTGATGAAATATTTTTGAAAGGGATTTTGCATAAGAAGCCTCCAAGAAATCCAATGGCCCCTCCTTGAGATTTCAATTTTGTGTTAGTGAAGCTAACACTTGCTCTATTTGAACCAGCTAATCTGTCTGACTTGAGGTTCTTAACATGGAAAACAGTTTTACTGATCATTGTGACCTCTGCAAGAATGGTATCTGAGTTGCAAACTCTTCTCGTGAGTCAACCCCATCTCATTTTCCATTGGGCAAGGGTTTCTTTGGCAACTAATCCTTCTTTTATGCCTAAAGTGGTGTCCTAGTGTACTTAGTGAAACTGTGCATCTCACTGTTTTCTTTCCTGAACCTAAAAATGAGGGAGGAAGGATAGCAGTTGTGTGAAATAGCAGGACCTGATAGAGTAAATCCCAAAATATGGAGACTGAATGGCCAAAAGAGTGGACTTAAATATACTAAGAGCAAGATGCCTCTTCTCAGAATATTCTCTTTTCTCCCAAGTTAGTGATGTTGGAATTGGTATATATCAGTTTGGGTGGTGTGGGGGGTTTGCCTCACACATGGGGGGGGGGGGTGTAGGGAGGGCTTAGAGCGGTTGTCGTGATTTGCTCTTCTCCTCTGTTTTCGGTCTTTTTTGTCCCAGCATTTTGAGTGCCAACATTTCAGTAGGGAGCTGAAAGGGTACTCTATACCTTGGATGTCCACAGACAACTCTTGTACTATCTTGGCAGAACTAAATCTTTCACATCTTTGGATCAATTGTTCATTTCTTGTGAACATGAAAAAAGGGACAGCCTCTATCAAAGCAGACCATTTACAATTGGTTGTCTAAAGCTATTACCTTTTGTTATACTCACCATAACAAAACTATTCCAGGCAGGGTCAGGGCCTACTCTACCAGGGATTTGGCTTCATCTGTGGCTTTTTTGAAAGGGTTGGATTCTAGAAGTATTCTAGCTGCTTCTACTTGGTCCTCCCACATACTTTTACAAAGCAGTATAAGCTTAATTACTTCCCTTTGTTTAGATCAGACTTGGTAAGGACCATTCTTCAGGGGTTCCTGGACTCTTCTCCTTCCACATCCCAGTTGAAATAAGCTTGGGTAATCTATTCATATAGCTAAGGATACTGCAGCAGTGATCAGTATGATGAACATAGTACAGTTGTGTAAGTTAAATGTACGATAACAGTAGATGTTCAAATGATCACTGCTGAAGTAACTGCTCCCGTCCTCCACCCCCCCCCCTTGTTTTTTTGTGTTTTTTTTTTTTTTTTATGCCAGGGTGTGGATTTTTATTTTTTGTTCCTAGCATTGTCGATTCATGATTCTGCCTCCCTTTGTCTGTTGGCTGGAAAACTCGGAATGGCTTCTAACCCAACTTGTCTTTTAGTCAACCCTGCTCGAGCTGTCTGGCAGTTTTGGCACGTAGCAGGTGCCCTGAAACTTTGGAAGCTAACTGGCTGTTATATTGTTGGCAGGATGCATCTTATACAGTTAAGGCTACTGCTGTAGTGATCATTTGAGCATCTACTGTTATGGTAAGTTTTACTTAACTGCATTTTCTTTGACTAACATCTATAACTATTACTAATGTGAAGCACTGCTTGTACTTCAATGAGTGTGGACTGAAGTCCAGATGTGCAGACTCCTGCATGATCTGTCATCACTGATAAATGATCTGTCACCATAGATAAAAGCAGTGGCAGATTCACTTTGAGTTTGAAGAAAAACATTCTTGTATGCTTTTTCACAACAATTGGTGATGATTCACAGGTCTGTGTAAAGAATTTGGAGTAAAGGAAAATATTCTCAGCTTCCGAGGGCATGCATTCTCATCTGCTGCTTGTGTTTTCTTCCCCCAACCAAACCACAAATACCAGCTGGTTACTGTGTGTGTGTGTGTGTGTGTGTGTGTGTGTGTGTGTGTGTGTGTGTGTGTGTGTGTGTGTGTGTGTGTGTGTGCGCACGTGCATACTGTCTAGTCTTCTCTGTGTGAAGCGTGTGTGTGCTTAGTCTGTCAGTTCCAAATTTAAAGTCATCTTATTTGTATATTTCCCTGTTAATGAAAGCTGACTATCTACCTGTCTTGTATGTTAAGATTAATTAAGTATTCCTTGTCAGCTCTTCTAGCAGCATATTAGGTACCCAGCGCATTAGTATTCTACTTATAAAAAGAAAACCATGCAACTAGAATTTTTCTCATTTATCTTCTTTCTGTTTAATAAATAAAATGTTGTACACTCCTGAAAATCCAGTGTTGTCATTGCTGAACGTGAAACCAGTCTTGAGAGCATGACACCTGACACACTGAAGAATGTATTCTCTGTTCTGTCTTAATTGATTGAATAATGATGTTTTAATTAATGTTGAATGTTGACTGGATGTTTATTAATATAAATGGGGGTGAGAGTTGTGTGCTGCTAGGTCTGAAGTTGTGAAAATAGACTGTGAAAGCCCTTACCTTTTTCATTGTTTTACTGTGTATTACATATTTTTAGTACTTTTAGTCTTAGTATACTATCTTTTTGGATTTTATTGCTGAATGTTGACTTGAATTTGTAATGAGCTGCAGCAGTACTGCAGGAGGAAAGGCAAGTGGCATTTTTAGTGGCATACATTATGCAAGCCAGTATGAGGATTAAAAGTTTGGCCAAGTCAAAGCCTGTATGAACTTCATTTGTATTTCTTGATCTAACTTCAGGAATCTTTGTTAATGGGTCTTACCTTTGATTCTGTATTCTCCAGTAGTCATGATTTACCATCTTAATCAGAAGCTCTTGCACTCAGTTTTGTGTGTGTGTGTGTTTGGTACAGGTGCATGCTGTGACATCATATTTATACCTGTAAAGAGTGAGCTATGCGCACTTATTGTAAGAATAAGACCGACTCAAAAGGCAAGCCACTCTGGTTGAATCACAATTTCAATCAGTTATATAATGAAAGAAAAAAAAACTTGGCCAAACGTAACAGGAACAAAGCCATATATATATATATATATATATATATATATACACACACACACACACACACACACACACACACACACACACACACACACACACACATTAAAAGCCCCCTGACCAATCTAAATAGGCAGCTAAGAGGTTAATTAATACTTCAAAGGCTAAATTTGTAGAAAAAAGTAGCTTCTCAGGCAAAGGGCAACCACAAAACTTTCTAGAGCTATGTCTGTAACCTCAGGGGACATATACAACAATGCACAGAACTTATTGTAAATGGCATCACCCACACTGAATCCAGACATCATGCACACTGTCTGCTGAGAGTTTATAGTCATTTAGAAGAAAACTCAATTATGCAATAGAACAGAAGGGTAATAAAATAAAGTCATGTTTTGTTAAAGTCATAGTGGAGAACTGTAAAAAGGGGAAGAATCTAAGTATGGCATGGATAGACTTCAAAAAAGCATTTGACAGTATCCCACATTAATGGCTAAAAGAGTGCTTAAAAATGTGTATAAGATATACCCTATACTGATAAATTACATCACAGCAACCATGAAACAGTGGCACAGCATGTAGCAGTTAAACCATGATAAAGTACAAATCATTCCAGGGATAAAAATTCAAAGGGGGATATTCCAGGGTGACTCTGTGTCACCGCTGTACTTTTGCCTTGTCCTTAACCCACTCAGCTGTCTGCTTAACAGATTAGGTCATGGCTATACATTTGGCTCCCAGAAAGCAACAAAGTGTAAGGACTTCACATCTTCTCTTTGTCAATGATTTAAAACTGTATAGCTCATCAGATGAGGATCTGAAAGCTCAACTGCAAGTAGTCAAAACGTTTTCAGATGATATAAGAATGGCATCTGTTCTTAATAAATGTACAAAAGCAACCTTTAAAGCAGGAAAGCTGCAGCAACAAGAAAACATCAGTTTGGGACAAGAATGTGATATAAAATAACTTGAGCAAGAAGGAGTTTATAAATATTTGGGAATTGATGAAGGATCAACAATAAAACATGAACAAATATGAATAAAACTCAGTAAGGAATATTTTAGAAGATGTAAATTAATTCTGAAAACAGTGTTGACATCTAGGAACAAACTTCAAGCTATACCAATTTGCTCTTCCTGTCCTAACTTACAGTTTTGGAGTGACTGACTGGCCCCAGATGTTGTTGGATAGATTAGACAGGAAAACAAGAAGGATGCTTCATGCTCATCAAATAATTTGTAAAAATCAGTGCATACCAATATTATATATTCCCTATTCTGAAGGAGGTATGGGCTTCCTTGAAATTGATTGCATGTATAGATCTACATTCGTGGGACTGCATACATATCTGCTGACCTCACAAGACCCAAACATAGTGAAAGTTTTGAAAGATGAGGAGAATAAGTCTAAGATGACTTCCCTGCTTAGTTTAGCAGAAGCATATCGGTGTCAAGCGGGAATGGAAATCGAACCAGAAGTAGATAAAAAATCAGGCAGCAACTGAATGTGGCAAAAAAACAAAGAAAGAATATAAGGTGAAGGATAAGATGTGAAGGCAAGAAATGTGGAAAATGTATCAATATAGTTGCAAGTATAAAAAAAACTCCTGGAACAACCTCATGGCTGATCAGGATCGAACACAGAAATGGTTAAGGAGAGGCAAATTCAAACCAAAATATGAAAAGTTAATATTGGCATCCCAAGATAGTGGACTATGTACACGTTGGTTTACAAAGTCCATTTAACATGTGGGAGAAACAGACAAATGGAAGTTTTGTAAAACAGAATTGGAAACGGTTGCACACCTTGTTGCTCTTGTGACATACTAATGTCAGAAGGACTGTATACTGAAAGGCATAATAATGTGGCAAGACTATTGCATTGGGGATTGTGCAAACATTATAATCTTGAAGTAGCTGAAAAACACTGGAAACATGAGCCACAAAGCATTATAGAAAATGAAGTCTACATCACATGGGATCACCCATTACCAACAGTTCAGAAGACAGACATGAGAAAACCAGTTATAACGGTCCATGAAAAGAAGAAAAAAGTAGCATCGATCACTTGAAATTGCTATACCCAGCAAAAACAGGGTGTTGTGTACAGAGAGACAAAAAGTCATAAAATATCAGGATTTGAAGGCAGAAATGAGAGCAATGGGAAGAAGGATACAAGACACTTCCAATAGCAGTAGGAGCAACGGGTCTTATAAAAAAGAATCCACAATCGTATTTAGATATGTTACCAATACATGTGACTCCATGCGAATTGCAGAAGGAGTTATTACCAGGCACATTATGGGTGCTGTGTGCTGCGTGCTGCAAATAGAACTTCTTGCTGGCAACAAAGATTGAAACAATACTAATTTCATGAACTTTAATAATACTTTGACTTAGGAATAGGGTCCATTCCTGTCATGGTATTTAAAACCCAAAAGATTTGGAGAAATTAAAAAAGAGAGAAACCAGAGGCCATTGACAGGTTCAGCTCAAATTTCTTCCCCCACTCCTCCCAGTAGTCCAAAGGGAGTACCACATACCACAATCCAACAAAATATTACTAGGGAACAGGTTGTCGATGCACTTCCCAAGGCCAAAAACACTGCATCAATGGGCCCAGATAACATCCAGAGTCAGGTTTTGTGCCCAAATGGAAGATGGCTACAGTCATTCCCCTGCACAAAGGAGGTCCAGCCACTGATCCTGGTAACTATAGACCCATAAGTCTTACCAGCCTCATATGTAAGGCCATGGAAAGAATCATTATAGGTATGATAAGTGAGTACGTAAGTAACCTGCAAGTACTGGGCCCATCACAGTTTGGCTTTGTTAAAGGAAAGCTCTGCCTATTAAATCTGGTGGACTTTTTTGAGAGGGTCACCAAAGCATTGGATGAAGTTACGACTGCACACAGCTTACCTCGACGTAGCCAAGGCTTTTGGTACAATACCCCACTCCGGCATTATAGACAAGTTCACTAATTTAGATATAAGCCCTTTTTTCACCCACTGGATAGCCAGCTTGCTCACTGATATATGACCCAGGAGGTCAGAATAGGTGAGGCCATCTCCACCAAGAGGCCAGTCACTAGTGGAGTCCCCAAGGCTCTATACTGGCCCCCCACCTTTTTGGCATCTATTTCTCTGAAATGGAAACAAATGCTGAAGGTTTATGGCTGACTAAGTTTGTGGATGATTGTAAGCTAGGGGTTATCATCAGCTCCCCTGCAGACACTAGCATTCTTCAAGAAGGTCTGTCTCTGACTAATAAATGGTACCAAAGCCACGGTCTTAAACTCAGTGCTAAGAAATGCATAATTGTATCCTATGGGAAGTCAACCATTCCAGCTAATTACCATGTTGATAATACATCCTTGAGAGTTGACCCAGTGGCAGGGATCTGGGTGTACACCACGTAGACAGTAGCCTTACCTTCAACCACCACATGACTACAGTGTTGAGGAAATCCTTTTATGTTGCACAATTTATAAGTAAGGGCTTGGCCTCTAAGTCCAAAGAAGTCATTATCCCACTTTACTCTGCCTTTATCAGATCAGTCGTAGAGTACAGTACTCCCTTTGGTATGTACCTGACCAGGCACGTACAGCAACTAGAGCAACCTCAGAGGTTCCTTACAAAAATAATACAAGGTGTAACAAACCTGCCTTATGCAGAGTGCCTTAAAGCCCTTTCCTTCTGCTCAGCCTTGTATAGATTGCTGATGGTGGATCTATGCCTAGCTTACAAGGCATCCACAACCCCCAAATTTAAGTATCTCCTACATATTTGTAAGTCAAAGAGTACCAGAAATACAAGGTCTAGGGACTTGAATTATGTCTGTGACTTAAACAGAACATGCTGGAGAGAGAGATGTGTCCCAGAGACTGCCTCTGCTGTGGAACATGGTTCCTATCCATGTGAAGCTGAGTTCATCTGTTACCCAGTTTAAGAGCAACCTAGATCAGTGGATGGGGAACTGAAATTTTACAGTGGGCCTTTCACCCATGTCCCTTATGGGCAGATGTAGCTTATAAATTCCTGGCTATCAATGTTGTATTCATATACAGCACATCATTATTATTTTGGGAAAACCTGGTTAGGCTTAGAAAGGCCCCCAGGGTCGTTAGACTAGTAACAATCTATGAATCATACAGTAATTGCGTAAGTGTGCCTAGCCCTTGAGCCTAGCATTTCTTTTGTGCAGCTCACATATTTTGGCTGCTGAACCCTGATATAACTCCATGAAATGTTTGCACAGCTGATGATAATTACAGATCTAGAGAATGTTTCTGTGGCTATCAGATTAGCCAAGGCCCTCATAATTATTGCCTTTTTATATTGCTGGGAGCATGTAATGAAGCACAGCCAAATTTAGTAGTGTGTCAGCACTGTTTCATGGCTTTCAAAGTCATTGAACACTTTAAGCTGTTGGACTTCTTTTTTTCCGTAACTAGTA
Organism: Protopterus annectens; assembly: GCF_019279795.1. Classification (NCBI taxonomy): domain Eukaryota; kingdom Metazoa; phylum Chordata; order Ceratodontiformes; family Protopteridae; genus Protopterus; species Protopterus annectens. The sequence goes on from NC_056728.1 coordinate 261,675,143, forward strand.
GTATATAGGAGCCACTGAAATGCTACAAAAGGTAAGATCAGGTCTGTCCAACTGTAATAGACATGTTATTTGTAACAAACTAGTTATTTATTCTTAGTGTGGATATCAAGATTCATCTCTTGAGCTTTGCTCTTGAGGTTAATTTCTTCATGACTTGTGTTTCAAAATCATAAGAAGACCCAATCCTTTATGCTAAGCACCAGAAGAAATGCAAACAAAGCAACATTTTTATTTTCACATCTTGTAGCTTTACATGTTTATTAAGCGATATGGAGTACATCACTCAGTTAAAATATGGGGATGAAATCATTTTCTCATTTTGAATGCCTTTCTTAAAATGTAGTAAAAGAAATCTTTAAGTGATGACCAAGTATCTTATTTTTATTTATTTTTTTTAGTTCTTTGGTCCCTCATTGCCTGCTAACCAGCAGCTCCCCACAATCATCTGGCATATTCATTCCTCACAGGGAGAGACCCCTTTCCTGGCCAGTTTATTCCACATGAGGAATGAGAGCCGATCGATGTCTTAGGTGAACCCCCCCTATCCACAGCCTATTTTTGGGAGTGGACTGCACCACTAACTGGAGTGGCAGGTCAAAAAAGGGACCGGTCTTCACAACCCTTCCTTCCAGGCAAGTGTGCCTAGTGTAGCCATGTATTTCTAACCCAGCCCACGTGGCTTCTGTAGCTGCTAATAGATCTTAGGTTGTCTGGTTTGCAGTCAAGACTTTATTCTTCTCTGTTACAGAGCCTGTAAGTGTTGTCTTGTGTATTAATTATGTAACTAAGCAAACCTAATTTATGTTCATGAGACTGTCACGACTTTTAGTAAAGTGATTGAATTCTTTAAACATCTAGGTGGATACGAGAAGGCATCGACGAGGCAAGAAGGTGGCAGTTATTTTCCTTGATGTAACAGCACTGGATGTACATTATCCTGTGCCCAATTTAGAATGCATTTTTAGCGAATATAAATCATTGTGGAACACATGAAATTCAGAGAAGTCTAATACATATTTATATGAAGACATTATTACATCTACCATTAGGTGAACCAAAGAAATACAATTGTGTTTCCCAAGAAGAGACGCACAGGAAATAAGATAAAATCTTATAAGTAGGAAAGAAAAAAATGAAACAAGTGGCTAAATGTCAGTTAAAAATGTCCAGAATAAAACCAGTAGTAAAATGGAACAAAAAGGACTGTCACAGATGAGAGCATAACATTTATTATGTAAAAATATGCTACACTTCTTCAGATCTAAAACACTGTAGCAAAGGCAAAAGATTTAAAATGCAAAGTAACCAGTGAAATGTCACATAATAATCTAGACCAGTCAAAGGTTGAGCTTAATAAAAAATCCTCATTGCTTTCCAGGCAAGTTTTAAGAGTACATAACCATTCAACCCTGGTAACTTATCTGATTGTAGAACTGTTATCTACCTCATTTCCATAAGTTCTGTATTATTCACAATGCCCCCACCATGAATGTTCACAAAAACCTGATGTAATGCCATAAAGCTGAAAGTATGACCCTTATGTTCCCCAGAATGTTTCGCTAAGGCATTTTGCATATTGCCATTTCTAATGTTGCTCAAATGTTTTGCATATTGCCATTTCTAATGCCACTCAAATGTTTAAGTATGTGCTCCTTGAACATACAGTTTGTTTTCCCTACATAAAAATAGCAACACTGATTGCAAGCTGCAACATAAACCAAATTACTTGTTCTACAGTCGGCCTAAAACTTTGGTTCATACCTATGGCCAGTAACTGGATGAACAAAGTAATTCTTGTTCGTTATATATTTACATGTTCTACACCTTTGACAAGGAAAAATGTACCTTGTCTACTTGATCTGTCATCCTCCCTGAGTTTAGGGCCATAACAGAGCCTCCTCTTCAAAGATGGTGCATTTCTAAAGCAAAAATTAGGTTGATGTCCAATAGTGCACCCAGTCGTATCATCTGATGTCAGCAGTCGCCAATTCTTCTTGGGGGCATTGCAAACAATGCCAGCATCACTAGAATAGGTGAGTGTCAGCCTCTTGTTATCACAGTTCTCACCTGGCACACTGCAAACCATCAGTTGTTCCTGATCATTACACCTGGAGAAAAAAGGTTTCCCCCCATCATGTCTCAGTGTTGAGACCCTAATCCAACAATCTTCAAGTTCTGTATTATAATAGCCCCACTGCTTAAGCTCTCATTGTAAATCCTGCATGTCCTTGACAAGATCACTATCCCTAGTGTTAAGCTTCGATACTCACAAAAACTGCCAATTAACAACATTCTTATATACATACCAAGGATGCATGCTCATTCTGTGCAATGTACTATTTCTCCAGCAGTCCTTCCTATGTAAACTTGTATGCATATGGCCAAGCTCATCCTTCAATACCCTCACATCCAGAAAGTAATTCTGTTGTATCGAATGTGACTCTGTAAATTTTAGAAATATAGTACCGTTCTCCAAAAAAATTGGTAAAATCACAAAGAGCATCTAAAGATCCACTTCATAAAAGAAAAATATCGTCCATAAAATGTTTGTAATATTTGATGTGGACAGAAAAATCATGCACACCCATCATAACCACAGATTCCCACTTGATCATAACAGCATATGCATAACTGTTGGCACAGGGGGTCCCCATGGCCACACCAGATGTTTGTAAATAAAACTCACCTTCAAAAACAAATGCATTGTTCTCCAAAATTAACTCAAGTAGGGGAGCAAATAAGATGGATAAGCAAAGATGGATCCCACTATCACCATAATCACTGTTTTGAGGAACCATCTCACTGTGTCAATTCCATAATCATTCAGAATTGAGGTAAAAAGTGCGAAAACATCCACAGTGACCATATGACAATCCTTTATGTCACCTAGACCTTCAACACAGTCATATAACGTCTGTAAAAATTGTTGTGTATCTTTACGGAAAAAATCAATCTCATCCAAAACTGGTCTGATCTTTCTTTCTGCTAATATGGAAAGCGGTTTTGTGATCCAGCCTCTCTCTGCAATTATTGGCTTCATCGGAGGGTTGACCAGTCTCTTGTGTATGTTAGGATGTTCACATATGGAGGGTATCAAAAGTTTCATAACCATCAAAAAATCATATAATTCTCATGAAAGGGCTTGTCATCAGAAGATAATACAGTGCATCATGGACATCATTATTCAACTAATCAATCGCTTGCTTACTTAACCTGTGATAAGTACATTCATTGGATAATAAAAGGTTCATACTCCTTAGATAAGAAAACCTATCAAGGATGACTGTTGCAGCTCTCTTATTAGCTGGTTGTATCTGTATCCCATCATCATTACATAGTTGATTGAGGGCTGTCCTTTCATTCTGTGTTAAATTATAAAATTTGCTATTATGTGGCTTATTAAAACTCTCAGAAACATCAGCTTTGCACACCTTAATGAAAGCATCCAATAAGGGATGGAGCTGTGGTACAAAGTACTCTGTTTTTTAAGCAGGTCATCGTTCTTATTGGTTGGAAACATCAAGCTCAACATCACATTTCTGGCAAAAATTCAGCCATCCAAAACCACATCACCAAAATCAGAACATTGAGCTGGTATAAATGGTTTGGTGATGACATTTTTTCCTATGGGAAGGTGATGTGGGGCAACTTTCAGACTTTGTTAGGTATCTTGAAAGTACCTCAGATTTTCTCAGGTTTACTGTTCATTATTCTTAGATTTTGTGGCTGTGACCATTTCTAAGAATTCTGATGGTACTTTAGGGACACAACTATATAGGATCCCTTGTTGGAGGAATGGGCTTCTGCATCGTTCCAGCATGCATCCCCCACATATTTTTTCTAACATACTTAATGGTCAATGCTTAAGGGCTTCTAGCCTATGTACTAATGACCTTGTGTTCGAGGAAACTGTACACAGATTGAGCAATGGCTTCTCTGAGAGAGGTTACTCACAGAAACACATAGTTAATGCTAGGAATACTACTCTGCAACAATGACAAGGCAGAGGGACCCTGTATTTTTCCTCTAGTAGAAGGACTATGAACAGTAACCGAAGGTCCGGAGAGACCCAACACCCTAGGGTATTTCTAAGATATTTTAATGATATACAGCATTACTGCAATATTATAAGAAAGAAATGGCCTGTCCTTTTAGCTGATCATAAGTTGAGACAAATAGTGGGTGAGTACCCCTCCTTCACCTATAGGATTAATATGTCTATCAAAAGACTTTTATGTTATGGACCAAGGCCTCCACCCCATATACGTACAGGAAAAGTTGGTACGCTTCCTTGCCACAGCTCTTCCATATCCACTGAACTTTGTTTCACACATCCCATTACGAGGTGCATTTTTACACCCAGATTTGTGGTGACATGCATGAGCAGCAGTTGGGTATATTTGGCTACCTGCTGCTCCTGTGATAGTTTCTATTTGGGCAAAACCACACAACTACTTATAGAGAGGGTACTTGAGCACCTAGGCAACATACGTAACCATGTAACATCAAATGCTTTAGCTAATCATGGCTTATTTTTTTCCACGGCACAATTCTTTTAAATTCAGAGTTTTACAACTTTTGCATTTCAATATTAGAAAAGGTGATTTTAATAATGTTGTTGAGATGTGTGAGCTAAAATGGATTGTTTCTTTGCATACATGTGAATACCCAGGACTTAATAGTGGTGTCTCCCTTAAACCAGCCCTACTGAGTAGGCGGTGATATGGGTTACATCACTTTGTTTGATTGGTCTTTTTTAATTAGTTTTAGTTGATTGGTTGTGCTATGTTTTAAATATCTCTGTGTTTTAACATACTTTTGTATTTGGTCTGATGAAGCGGTAACCCCGCGAAAGCGCTAACTTTCTTCAATAAAACAGTTTTTTATACATTCATTGTGTTCAACAGAAGTTTATCCTGCATGGACCGTGTTGGTTGACTCTCAATTATTTTTCTCAGTTTGGTTGCTTTGCTTTTGAGTCTCCTTTAGCAGTGTGGTTAGCTTTTTTTTGCCTTTTATAACTATGTCAGAAACCTTACAAGCATTAATCCAGCACTGCACTGCACTGAGCTAATCCATATCAACAACACATAATCATCACATGAGGGCATAGCCAAAATATTAGCTGATGTATTAAACTATAACTTTATACCATTATCTCCACCTAACTGTCCTCAGCATATTTGCATGTCCTCACCCCCCTCAGATCACCTTGAAGGGAAGGCCTGACGTCATTCTTTAAGGCTATGAATACTAGTTATGTACATCCAGACAGTGTCAGTTTACTTTCTTGTCAAGACCTATCATAGCTGTATAGACTCACCAGTAAATCTGTGTAATCTCAACCTCTCCAGTTGATTCATGACTGAGATGTGGAGAACAACTGTAGTCATCTCACTTCACAAGGGAGGACCCACCACTGGCCCTGGTAACTATAGACCTTTAAGACTAACCAGCCTTATCTGTAATGCAGTGGAGCACATCATTATAGACCTTGTTAGGAAGAACATCAGTTTGGGTTAGTTAAAGGTAGAGTCTGCCTCCAAAACCTAGTGGACTTCATTGAACAAGTCACCAATGCATTTGGGTGCAAGGAAAGTGCACACTGCTTACCTGGACCTGACAGACACAATCTCACATTCTGGCATTATAGACAAGCTAATCAAACTTAATTAAAGCCCAGTATAACTGGCTGGATAGCAAAATTGTTAATTGACAGAATCCAAGCATTTAGTGCAACTGACATGCTGTCATCGAAACACGGTTTTTACTAACTGTGTCCTTCAATGATTGGACCTTGGGCTACTTCTCTTCAGCATTACTTCTATGATATTAAGACTGACATTAAGGGTGTGTGGTTGACCAAGTTTATCGATGACTGCAAACTCAGATCTAACATAAAATCTCCAGCTGACTTCCAGATTCTCCAGGATGCTGTAACTCATTCAAATAAACTGTGCCAGGATCATAGGCTTAAGTTAAATGCCAAGAAATGTAGTATAGTGTCCCTTGGCAAACATGGACACGCCATGTAACTACCACATAGATGACACTTCTTTGAAAATTGACAAATGGGTCTATGCAGAAGTGTTTGCAGTTAAGATCAAACAAGCTATGCATTTTATGTATATGATATTCTGACACCTGGCAACTACAATACAATAGTTGGCAGTTTTCAAAACAGTCTAAAATAGGGCCATCTGTTTGTACAATGTCCATTTATTTATTCACGGACATGCACATATGCTTGCAGAGATGCAGACACGGCATTAATTGTTTATAGCATCCACCTATAGCAGTGACAGTACTCCCTCCCAAAAAAAAAACAAAAAAAAAAAAAAAAAACAACTGTTTTATGAAGCAAGGTTACAGAAACAAGGAAATGTTAAGAATTGTTTACTTTGGAGAAGAAAAAATTGGAGGGACATGCTATGGATATGTAGGATCATGGGAAGAAGAATGAGAGGACTGTAGCTTAGGAGGAAAATTGGGGTGGGGATAGATGGCATAGGTGGCAGAATAGATGTGAGGAAGTACTATTTCACAGGGACAGTAGAGTTTAAGTCAGAATGGAGAAATATGCTGAAAAATATTATTTTTACACTCAAATGCCCAGCAGTTCAGGAAGCATGCAAAGGCTATATGATGCTGCTACAGGATGCCTACATCAGATTGAAGTACTCAAGGGAGCACTTTCTTATAAACAATGTAGTTGTAAAGAATATTGATATGCACTGGCTGGCTAATCTTGTTGATAAGTCAGGACTTTCAAAGCACAGTGATGAGATTTCATTTATTTTAGCAGGTATTGACATCCTGGTGAAGTATGCATGGATTAAAATATTAAAAATAACTATGGTAAAATTATTACAGAGGCTTTCAGAAAAATTCTCACTGATGGAAGCAAGCTAAAAAATGCAAACAGATGAAGGCTCTGAATTTCTTAATGCTGTTTGTGTACTTCTATAAAAGCAAAACATGCAATGTATTACAGCCAATAATGAAGTTAAGTCTTCTGTTGTGGATTGATTCGTTCATATCCTAAAATCAAAATGTGATGAAACTTCACAGCTTTCAGTAGTTGTAAGTATATAGACATATTGTAAGCACTAATAGGGCCTGATAATGAGAGTTATTGCCAAGCCATTGAAATGAGGCCGCTTAATGTGACTTCTTCCCATTCTTTGGATATCTGGAAAACATTCTACAGTAATGTTAAATGTGGAATGGAAAAATCTTTAAATTTCAAGTAGGAAATGAGGTACACTTGTTTCGAGTTGGTAAACATTTAAGTAAAGGATATGAACCGAATTTTACAAATGAAAATTTTTTATGAATCTGTCAGCCAGGCCTATACAAGTGTACAAATTAAACAACTATGTTAAAAGAAAAGATGTCTTTATTTATAAGAACTTATGAAAGCTGAAGGTTCATTACAATGTATGTTAAGGGTTAAAAATAATTTCCTGAGATGAAAGGAAATCAAAAAAGCTGTTTTAGTGAAATGGCTTGGGTGGTCATCACAGTTTAAATTCTGGATAGATTTCATACAGCTAAGAAATGTTAAGAGCATAGGCAGTCTTCCTTTCTTGTGTTATATCAGTTGTTAGGTCTGTACATAGTGAAAAAATAGATGTGAATGGGCTTTGCATCACCCTAACCAGCATTGCATTCATGTAGATGCTTCCATAAAGTACAGTTTCTTAATGTAATATAAAACTATCAAAAACTGTTTAACAGGATCTTTGTACTTGTGACAAACCAACTTATAGTGTGCTAGAACATGGGATAATCTTTTATAAGAAGACATTTCAAACTGATGAAATAGTTAAAACCACCGCTTAATGGAAAATTCATACAGATTATTAGTAACAGTGTTAATGATGTGACTGCTACCATCATTAGGATGTGCACCATCCAAACTTATCCATATCTTTAGATTATGATAAAAGGGGATAAAAATAAAATATGATAATAGTACAGACTATTTATTCACTGCAAACTGTAATCTTATACATATTGTAGGCTTACCCCCAAGTGCATTGAAAATCCAACCAAACACTAGGGTGCACTCTGCAGACATTAGTGGTAAGCTCTACACTGTACATGTATATACGGACATAGCTGAATACTAGAGTTGGGTGTATGCATTTGCTTTGATGTGTACATACTGCATAATTCAGTCATAACTAGCCTTTATGATAAACCTGATTGTATAGTACTCACAGAACAATGTGTCAGCTCCTATTGCATAGAGGGATAAAGCATTAACTATGTCCCAGACAGCTCAAGTTCAGTTAGAAGCACGGGCAACTGACCGTGCTGTCAGGTGAGTGAAGGCATGCTGATCTTCGAGATAGCAGGGACAGAGCAGGAATGCAGACTACCACAGTCTCTGAAAGGAGAGGCTGGACTGTAAAGAGCATCCTGGGAGGGTGACCTTTTATCTTACCAACCTATAGGTTGTAGGTACCCCTCAGTAGAAAGTGTATGAGAGTGTGCACTCACAAGTAGGAAAGCATAGCGAGTCCCTGCAGTGATGTGGCTATCTCCCCTACCAAGGGGGTGACATCAGGACTATAGAAAAAAACACCCTCAGTTTCTGGGATGCCGTCAAAGGCACAAGCAACCCTCATGCCTAAGACGAGATCTGGAAGTTTGACTGCAGAATCCTACACTAAGGCACTGTACGAGCACATCCACTCATGCATGAATCGTGCCATCCCAAATAGAATCAAGATGCTCTTCTTCAAAAAAAGGAAGCCAATCTGGTGGTCCCCTGCTATAAACAAACTATACAACAGAAGGAAGAAACTGTTGCAGAAAAGAGGAAAATCCCACAATGCAAAAAAACTCCCTCACCAGCCTCAGTAAGAAGCTGAGATCCCTCATAAAATCCTCAAAAGCTAGTTATGAAAATAAAATTGCCAAAGATTCCAAAGACAACCACAAGGCATTCTATAGTTATGTCAAGAATCTAAATGGCAATGCTCAGATCTGCTCTGAGCTACAACAGAATGGCGTTAAATATACTGATCCCAAGGATATTGCCAATATCCTGGCAGATCGATTTAGTGCCAACTTCACCCCCCCCTCTCACCCCATAAAGGGCCCATCTCAATACCAAAAGATTGCCAAATTCCGATAATCATGGCCACACAGGTAGAAACTGCACTCTCCAAAGCTAAGAATACAGCACCCATGGGACCAGATGACATCCCAGGCTGTGTACTATATGCACTACAAAATGAACTGGCACCTCACCTAAGTGTCATGTTTAATCATAACCTCACCTCAGGCTTCTTGCCCACTGAGTGGCGCACAGCTACAGTTATCCCGCTCCACAAGGGAGGGATCCGCCTTGGATCCCGGGAACTACCGTCCCATCAGTCTGACAAGCCTGATCTGCAAGGGCATGGAATGCATTATCATGGAACTTATAAACAAAGACATTGGCAACCTTCAAACACTAGACCCCACCCAGTTTGGGTTTGTGAAGGGCCGATCTTGTCTGCTGAATCTGATTGACTTCTTTGAATCAGTCTCCAGAGCTGTGGACGAGGGTAAGGTGGTCCACACAGCCTATCTGGACCTCGCCAAGGCCTTCAACACCATCCCCCACTCTGGAATCATAGATAAACTTACTAAGCTGGGCATAAATCCCTATGTCACTCGATGGGTTGCCAACTGGCTTTCTGACAGAACCCAGACTGTAAAAGTAGCCGACTCCAAATCCAGTTCCAGACAAGTGACAAGTGGAGTACCTCAGGGTTCAGTCCTGGGACCACTCTTGTTTGGCATCTACTTCTCTAAAATACAGGCCAACGCTAAGGGACTCTGGCTAATAAAGTTTGCAGATGACTGCAAACTGAGAGCCATTATTGCATCCCCAAATGATGTGGATATTCTACAAAAAGGCCTTACAGAAACAGATGCTTGGTGCCAGAGCCATGGGCTCAAGCTTAATGCCAAGAAATGTATAGTTATCCCCTTTGGAAAAAAACATGTACCCATGAATTACCACATAGGTGGCAGGACACTAAACATCGAAAGTGTGATGAGAGACTTAGGGACACAGGTGGACAGTGGTCTCATTTTCGATAACCACATCGCCACAACAGTCAGGAAATCCTTCTGTTTGGCACACCTCATCACTAAGGGCTTTTCATCCAGAAAAAAGGAGGTCATTGTCCCACTGTACTCATCCCTCATTAGACCCATTATAGAGTATAATGCCCTGTTTGGTATGTACCTCACAAGACATCTGCAACAGCTGGAAAGGCCGCAGAAATACCTCACTAAAAGAATCACAGGCCTAAAGCAGATGCCATATGCTGACCGTCTAAAAAAAACTCCAGCTATACTCTGTTGCATATCGTCTATTCAGAGGCGATCTCTGCTTAACATACAAGGCCATGTCAAACCCTGAGCTGTTGGACATTCTCCACTTAAAGAAATCCTAATCCCTCAGAGCCACATGCTCCAGGGATCTAAACCTTGTCATCACAATGAACAAAACATGCTGGAAAGATAGGTTCCTGACCCAGAGACTCCCCATACTCTGGAATAGACTGCCCATACATGTCAAGCAGAGCGCCTCATTGGCCCTCTTCAAAAGGAACCTTGATGATTGGATGGGAGATAGGACATTCACCCCGGGGATCATGTCAGTCGCCCTGCTAGACAGGGGCCCAGAGAAGTAAATATTGTGGGAAGAAATATCCAGGAAATTGTTATGGCTAGGCTTGCATAGGCCCTAGGGCCGATAGCCTAGTACCAACCTATGAAACCTATATGATGGTTCCTGTGGACAGCTGCCACTGTATTGTGGTATATCATCTTGTATGATGGAGTGAATGGACTGAGTCTTATTGGGGGATGGCTTGATGGCTGGCAGACATGGGGGGGGGTAACCTAGTGTAAAAATAGCTGCTTGACTCTATTTATTGTGATAAACAGTTAATAAAGACAAAAACTTCTTACTGTTGTTTGGTTAGGTGATTATGAAGCTTCATCTACCATCTGTTAAGGATGTTTTTTGAAAGGCTGCAATATCAAAATATCTTTATAGAGATCCAGACTTGTACACAGCTTATTATAAAGTGAAAACAGGATATGACTTAACAGATTTCACTGTGCTCCAGTCATGTATGGGACTGGAATAGGTGGCAAATTTAGAAAGGCCATACCTTTGGTCTAGAAATGATGTAAGCACCTTTATAGCACCATCACGCCACCACATCAACAAGAAGTGCTTGGGTGGGTAATTATAGAAGACCCAGTAAGAAGTGGCAGAGTATGAGGCTGCCAGGAGTTTGAACTGGCTTGGTTGGAAAGCTGAACGCTTGAAAGAAAAGGACATCTGTGAAATTGAGATCGAAGGTGTAGAAAAAATCATAAACTTAAGAAGCAGAGGTACATATTTTAATTGCATGCCACAAGAATGTACATACTCAGAGTTAGATCTTGCCTCTTTACCTTCAACTCAGCCTAATATAGAAAAAAAACTTTTGCTGAAATCCTCACTTTAAGTCTAAGTGATAATGCATTTCTCAAATGTTACATTACTGAGAATGATGAAGATAACTTCGTTCTTAACAGCACTGTATTGTTGCTGTCATGTAAGATCACTAAGGCAGATGGTAGCAACACAGAGTGCATGGGTCTAGATAAGATTAATGAATTACCCTGTAGTTACTGTTTCTAGTCTGGTGGACGCAGAGGTGGTGACCATTTCATAAGCCAGAAGCAATCCTTGTTAAACCTACAAACTGGTCATGAAATCCATGCTTATTTTTAGTGGCGAGACACTTCAGCACAGTTCTCAATGGGGTTATGTATGTATGTATGTATGCTACAGGACAAAAGGAGCACACAGAACTCAGTGGTCTGAATGAAGGTTTTAAAATGCGTGCAACATTTACACCCAGCTATAGTGCTGTAAAACTGCTAGGATAAATTCTTGCTGACTTGCTCTCACTGAAAATATTGCTTTTGAATGGTTTGGATGTTTAAAAAAATTAAGCTGATGTTCCCTCCCCCATTATGTAGAGGGATGAAGCTCTGACTGTGACACAGATGACCCACATTCGATTAGCGGCCTAGGCACTGGTAGGAAATGGCCAGGGATAATGGGAGTGTGCATCTGCTTGAGTGAAATCTAGGAGGATGAGGTGTTGCATCTACAGAGAATGGGCTTGCCAAGCTTGTAGCATTAAGCTGGGGAAGATGTGGATAGAGGAATGCATTCTGCCTGCAGTAGTTAGTGCGTAATGATGCTCAAGAGAGCTACAGTGGAAGTTATAAGATCCAGGGGCTGAAGAGGGGAGAGTGCTAGGACCAGTAAACAGGCCTGCTCTATGCCACCTGACTCTTGCTTGTCTGGGAAGTGAATAGATTAACGAGACCCTCCAGACAGGGAATGAATGGGTCTCTAACCCAAACTGGGGCATGCCTTGCTCTCATCTTGAAGGAGGAATGAACAGGATGATGGGGCAAGGGAAAGGGAGTCATTTGATAAGACACATGGTCTGGGGGAATAAAAATAAAATAAACAAGTCGACAGAATACATTTTAATGAGTGAAGCTGCAATATATTCCTAGTCGATTCATTCTTGCCTGGGGATCTCTCTCAGCCATCCATTCCCACATTGCATTGAGAAACGGGTTGGTTGCTGATCATTGGGGGTAGTCTACCCTTTTCTTGTGGAAGAAGCCTCCCCCCGGTGACTTCTCCAAGCCCACAGCCACTGCTTCCTGAGGAGAAGCATGCCTTTGTATGCCAGTATCACCATCAACTGCATGGTGTAAATACACAATAACAGCGTGAGATCAGCCAATTCTGAACTCCCCAAGGTGAACACCTTGTGCTGCCTCTAGGTGTCACCTGTGTGGCAAACCAGAGCTACCTTCCTCCACCTAAGGTGGGTACACCAACAGTGACTTCTCACTCTCAACCTCTTGTCCAGTTCTTACAGGCGCCCAAGATGTTTCTCTAACTTGAGTCACCTGCATTGTTGGGGCTTACTGTAGTTAGATCCACTAAATTACTTATTGCATTGCCAGTACTCTGATGATCTCTTACTCTGGCTGAAATCCTAGATATTATGAATATTTGCATTTAGCAAAATAATTTAATCTTCCTGCATGACATTAGTCAATTAATGTGGTAAATAAAACCAACATCCAGGACAGCGCTCCACTTTGGATTTGTCTATCACTTTTGTTAGAACAGTGCTTTAGACTCTATACGCTCTGTCATGATTTAGTTTTCACTGACGTTTTATGTCAATTTTTGTTTGTCACTGATAGACTAATTTCACCTTTAAAAAATTAACCCTCTTTGAAGTTTTTGCTCATCTCATTTGGCCACTGTGGTAAATCTGCTGGAACCATTTTCAACGTTGTCCTAACTCAGAAATATTTTTCTAGAAATACAAATCCTCCTGGTCACATAAAGGTGAATGTTTTAAATGGCTTTCCTCTGAAACAAAAGCCAAGTTGAGGGAGTGGGACATAATATGGGAACATTTTTAAAACCGCACAAAACCATGCCACTGTGTTTTTTGTGTCAGTAAAAGAAATGCTGCAGATTATTTGTAGAGATGACCAAAGTCAACTACTTTTGTACTGAACAAAAGTTTGTATTTGCCCCATTTCCAAAAAAAAAAAAATTCTGTGATTGTAATTATGTACATAATTGGAGAAATTAAAGTTTTATTCCCTACCATCATCCCGCTTGTAGGGGATTATTGCTGAAGTGTAATGCTGGATGTTTTATTACCCCAAACACTTTCTGGAAAACACTAAACATTACTTAATGATTTTGTATAGCCAAGACCAGACTTTGTCCTTAATTTGAAAATTCATCTCTCAAAATACTACAGCCATATCAATTAAAGCCTATTATTTTAGAAGGTCACTGAGTGTGCCTCAGATAGGTGTGGATTGCTCTATAGAGTTCTTGGAATTGCTCCTGATATGCATTTACCCTTTCAGTCTGGTGTTTTCCATTGTCTAAAAGAAGCAATTACTTTGCCACAAACCAAACCACTGATTACAGACCAGTTGCTACCCTGCCTCTTTTAGCTAAGATAGTAGAAAAAACTAGTTTGTGATCAAATAGTGTACTATACATAAAATATGGTCGTCTACTGACCTACATGGCTTTACAGTATAGCCTAGCATGTTTATTGTACTTCTTATTGCTATAGATAAAATTCTGAATAATAAGAATCATGAACTCAACATATACATCTACAACAACTGGAAAGGCCACAGAAATACCTCACAAAGAGGATTACAGGCCTCAAAACAGATGCCCTACGCAGACCGTCTCAAAAACTCTAGCTTTACTCCGTCGCATATCGCCTACACAGAGGTGATCTCTGCCTAACATACAAAGCTATGTCAAACCCAGAGCTGTTGGACATCCACTTAAAGAAATCCCAATCCCTCCGAGCTACACGTTCTAGGGACCCAAACCTTGTCACCACAATAAACAAAACATGCCGGAGGGATAGATTCCTGTCCCAGAGACTTCCCATACTCTGGAATAAACTACCTATCTATATCAAACAAAGCTCCTCATTAGCACTCTTCAAGAAAAATCTTGATGATTGGATGGGAAATAGGAAATTCGCCCTGGGGATCACCTCTGTGGCTCTGCTTGACAGTGGTACAGGAAAATAATTTTATTGGGTGGCAAAAGCCAGGGTACCTTTTTGGCTGGGCTTATATAGGCCCCAGGGCTGATAGCCTAGTACCTACCTATGAACCTATAGCATTTTTCCTCCTAACAGTTGGCTGTCACCTGCTACCAGCTCCTGTCCTGATTCACCTGGTCTGCTGGACCTGACTTAGCCTCCCTTGGGCTCAACCTGACCCACACCTGGGGTTGGTGAAGAGACTGAGGATGCTGATGCAGTCTTAAAAGCTCTGCTATCACTATTTTCTGGAGGGACATGCTTGCTTCCACTTTTGTGCAACTTCCCAACTAAGCAGGTCACCAGTTATACAGCGCAGAGATTGGCAGGTGCGTACTTGCTTATTGCAATGACCTACTGCCATTTTCAGGGCATTGGACTTTAAACCTACAGTGTTGAGAGTAGAAGGTGCACCACTAGGTATTTTCCTGTGAAAATTTTATTCCCGCAACAATGGTCCTTACAATGAGCAAAACGGCTGATGTACAAATGGCAGGATCATTGCTATAGGCAAGCATGCACACACTTCTTACAATATAATACAGTACATGCTGCGGGCCTAATATTCTTTTGTAACATTTTAGCTGTTTTATAGACGTGCAGGTTGTGGTATCTATTATTGTGGCTGATATTTCTGTTATTATTGTGCCTGTTACTGTTCTTTTTTTTTTTTACTGTTACGTATATTAGTATTACTGTAAATATCAGCTTTACTATTTTTATTAGTTATGTAGGCGTTACTGTTTTTTTTTTCATTCCTTAGATTTGCCACTAAGAGTACATTGATTTTATTTATTCCTTACCTTTTTCCTTGCTTTTCTTCAGGGTTCCAAAAATTAGCCATAGGGAGTCCTTTTTTAAGCCAGATTCTCCTTAATGTCCAGGATTGTACTTTTTTTTCCCTAGGGAGATGTCTGACTGCTGAAAAAGATCAGTCCCAGTATATGACATCTGTCTTCCTTAGAACTGTATTCTTTCAATAGAGATCAGTTTGTCTAACCTTGCACTGTTGTGATGTTTGCCTCATATATTTCTCAACCTCTTAGCACAAGAAACCTGGACAAAGCCTAAAGTAATGCGGGAAAGGGGCGCAAAGGCCCAAAAATATGAACAGATTTTAAGTATTGCTGTTACAAACTTATGAGGTTGATGGAATAACAGGATTTTGTGTTAGCATGTGTTTTCTGAGGGCTAGGAGACTGAAACTCAAAATGTATGTTATTATTGAGTGACTTCACTCCTGAGTGATTTACCAGAAAATCACAAATTTTATGAGGAACAGCTTAAAATTATGAGGCAAAAATCTGGGCATTCATTGAAAATCTGGACAGTTGAGAGGTACAGTATGTTGTCTCGCGCAGCTTTACAGTTTCCAACCCCTGCTTTCATCTTGGTTGTTATAATGTATGGCATGTGTGGCTCCATCTGGGCTGATAAGATAGCTGGGTGGCTTGATTGCTTGTGTGGATGTGTGATATATATATATATATATATATATATATATATATATATATATATATATTTTTTTTTTTATTGCTGATTGCTGTCTTGATTCTCCAGTTTAAAGAGTTATAGAAGATGTGATTTGCCTTTCCTGTTGCCCCACGCATCATATGAGTGTTGTTATGATTAAATGGTGTGGAATATATAAGTAGATGAGCGCTGGATGAAATATATTGGAGCAGAACAGCAAATGAATGTCACTCCTGCATGATCGTCTTCCTTTATAAAATTGTGTTGAGGTTCTGCTAACGAAGGTGAGTTTTCATGTAACTAAACTTCAAAATGCAAAATTCATAGTTTCACTGAAGTCTCTAGCCATAGTATAGCCATTACTGCAGTAGCTGTTTAAGAAAATTATGTATTCCACAAATAATCTTATGATTCTTAACAAAGCAACATGCAAGTGGTGTTATTCTTTAAGTTAGTGCCCTCCTTTTGATTTCATAATCTGGCCATATGGCCCGAGATGTGACTGAAACTGACGTGCGCTTTGCACCTTCTGCGTAGCAAATTTTGTAGCTCATTGCCTTCTAGTGTTTTGAATGCATGCTTTCTCAATTACACCAGCATGCCTATTTTAGCCTGTAACAGCTATCAGGTTGTTTCTGGATAGCTGACATCTGGATAATCTGAAATGTATTCCAGTTTACATTCTAGCATTAAACTTGCTTTGTGGCAGCTATTAGCAGGTTAACTTAATCTGATGTATAATTTGTTTTCTATTGCCAATCCAGACTGAAATTTGAAGGTTGTTTTTGCAGATGTTAGCTATGTTTGTTGGTGGATAGGGTCTTGCATATTCATTCTGCTATAGTTCTGTAACTCTGACTGGCAGAGTTTTTCATAATACTGTGTTATTCCCTAGGCAAGTGTGTGTGTGTCTGTGTGTGTGGTAAAAAACAGATAGTAGTTGAGGGACTGCTTAATCTAGAGAATGGTTACAAACAAAGAAATAATTGCATCCAAGCTGATTTGGAAATCAAAAAGTGAAATTAACCATCCTTTTAAAATTTGTGTTATATGAAGCTGGGCATAATTCCCACAGTCATAACATTAGTTGCTTTTGAGCAACCTTAGGGCCATTCTGCTGCATTTAGGTCCATAAATTTGTAACTAAACTTTCAGCTAAGTAGAGCATCAAAAAATCACATCACCTAGCACTGGTTTGAGAGTAACAATATCCCCGTTAGTTTTTCTCCCACATTTCCCAACTGAAAAATTGTGATCACTCACCCAGTCATCTAGAGATGGCTTTAGATGGTTCTTGGAAATTACTCTGCTTGATACGTAAGGGGCAGCATGTTGAAATATTTTTATGTTTTTGAACTGAGGGAATATGGTAGTGTATTGTTTATTCTCCTTTCAGTCCCTGTTACACAATGCACAACCTATTTATGTTGAGAACATCATCTCCTTTATGGCATATATAATGACATCCCTTCTTGATGTTGCAGAAGGAAGTTAAACTGAATGAGCGATACTGTCTTTCATTTGCATACCTTTAGTATTGGTAAAGAAATTTGTGCTAAACTCTAGGGGAATTGAAGGGATGGATCTGAGTAACTGTGTCATTTGGGAACCTGGGATTCCTCTGCTATAGAGAAGAATGGAGAGGAAAGGTGGACACTGTCTTTGCATGCAGTTTAGATGGAGTGGAGAATATTAAGACATTTGAGGAGTCCTGCAATCAGTAGAGCCTTGGATGCTTCTTCTGGAGCCGTCTCAATGGCTCTTTAATTTTTATGACCTCATACATCTGCAGTTAGGGCATAAATGTCTCTCTCTTAGTCCATGCACCAAGGATCATGAAGGTACCCAACTCCAGAATTCCCCATTTCTTAACTTCTTATGAAGTTTTGGTCTCATCCCAATGTGCTTTTTTTGGCAGGTTCCAGTGTTTAATGCCTGAAAAGCCAACATTTCCAACCAGATCATTAACTAGACTACCAGTGAAGCTACTTCTACTTAGGCCTGTTAAACAAGGCATCTTGCAGTTGTCAGTTTTAATACAATATCAAAGAAAATGTCAAGGCCTGCCTCACTACTGCTGAGGCTTGCCTGAAAATAATTTGCTTAGCAGTGAGACCAGATGGAGGATTATTCCTAATGAATGAGGTAGGAAGAAGCAAGAGAGGAGTAAATTAAGAGAACACGAGGCCAGTGCAAGGTAAATTTGAGTATTTTTCTCTTAAGTCTGCTATGATTGTAGCCAGTCTTCAAACCCTCATGTATGGTGACCTCTTCTCGTGTAAAGTTGTTTTGGTCACTCCTTCTGACACCTGAAGTAATGAATGAATAGAACCTACCCATACATTTTTTGTGAATTAACCCCCCACAAAGAAGTATGTGTGTGTTCTGCCACCTGATTTAAAGTTGGCCCTTGAATCCCCAAGACATGCTTCTGAGATAAAACTCATTACCTTAAAGGTACCTTTCATTTTCTCCCACTGAGCTGAGGTTAGCATTCCGGCAATAATTGATCCTGATCCCTCTGGCTTCCTTGTGCCTCTCGGCTACTGATTTGTTCCACCATTGAAATGGAATTATGTAGTCTTTTGTGTGTTAGCTGGCTGAATCATTTTGTGCTGTCCATCATTATAGGTTACAGGTCTTCTATCTATGCGACCCTACTCTTGTATGTTCCCCTTTTTGCACAGCAGGTTCTCACCCTTCATTCCTGAGTATATGGAGCCAATCATTTGTTTCCTGTCATGCAGGAAGGATATAGTCTGAACCATTTGGAAGTTTTTTAGAGGTGGCATCCATCCTCCTATGTTAATCATTTTAGCAAAGTCTTGATGGTCTGTGGTTAGCATCTTTAAAACAGACAGGAATATTCAATGGTTATGATGAGGTTTGTTAATACTGGAAGTGTACAAATGTATGATTAATAGCCAAACATGGAAGTTATATCTCTGTTCTGTGCTGTTCAATAGTCAGATGTCCTTGCTGGCACATAGTGGTGCACTCTCAAGCTGCATTTGTCAGAGGGAGCATTGATTTATAAAAAAAACACTATGTGTACCTTGCTTTGCTCTTTTTTGTCATCTTAATTAAACGTTCGATCCACTTTAGTTTCTTGATTTATTGGTTGTTCTTTGCCAAGTGGAAACCTTCATTATTTCTCTTTTATTATTAGAGATTGATAAGTTATAGTTCATTGCTTTTGCTAATGGCATCCCAAGAGGAAAATTTGCAGGAAAGTCCTCCTTTGGATGTCATATCCTTTCAAAAGACTTTCCTTTATACTATGTTTTCTTTAGAAGAGGCTCTTAACTTTGATAATTTGGATAATTTTCAATTTAATAAGAACATTTTAGATAGAATGGCAGAAAATGTACAGTTGTTTTAGAGCATATAAAGTTGGTTGTTAAATATTGCTTTGTTTCCCCATCTATTGGTGTCAGAAATATACAAGTAGGACTAAACAGTTGGCAAGAGAAAATATTTCAAGGAAAAAAAAGAAGCCCAGAGAGTCTGTTAGTCATAAAATCAGAAATTAAAGGTAAAATGAAAGGATGTGAACAAGAGATGTTAACTGAGGGTAAAGACTCAGTTTTATTTTGTTATCTGGGTCACATCTTTTGTTACCTTTCTGCTTCCTTTCCAATATTGTGCCTCCTTCACCTTCTCAGACCCCCTCGTCCCCATTTTGTATGCCTTCTGTTTTTCTTCAGTAGCTAGCCTTACAGTCTTAAAGTCCTGTATAGCCACATTGAACTTCTCGTTTTCCCCTTTAACCTGTTCCTGTAGTTCTTTTTCATAGCACTGGCTACCACATTTGCACAGTGTGTTCATCCCTTACAGTTTGTCTTCAGTGTTAACTCATCTATGACACTTTTACTCAGTGCAATATAGTCAACCCCCCCCCACAAAGTCTCACCACTGATGTCTTACCTTTCCTCCCCATTCTGTATCATGTAGTAGAATAAACATCATTCGGTAAAGGCAGCTTCATCATCAACCTCCTCTTTCTCTACCTGGGGTAGGGGTGTTGTGTCAGCTGTCACCATCTCTCTCGATTTGAGAGTAGCATTAATAGAGAGATATGGTGACAGTTGACACAACACCCCGACACCAAGTAGAAAAATGGGAAAAAAGAGGTTGATGAAGATTATGGTAAAGGTACCTTAAGTTCAACTGGTTTCATTCCATCCCACCTTGGCTACACTCATGTATAGCATTCTCTTCTTTCTAGTTCATTCTTGCATTAGATATAGCTGTGCCTGCTATGGTCCAAGACTTCAGTCTCTGCTTAATCCATCAGCATTATGGAGCTAGACATCTTTCAATTTACTCCTTGTAGGCTCAGATTTCCCATGAGCACAGAATTTTCCAACTCTTTGTTCTCTCCTCCATTCTCTCATTCTTTACTCTTCACATGTCTGGAGGTGTATGCTTGAATCAGTGTATTGATCTGACAGTCCATCAGCAATCCCTTCTTCCTTCTGCATTAACCACAGGGTCTCTAAACCTAGGCTTTGACCCTTGCTACTTCCTCACCACTTTTCTTCAGGTGGTATTCTTCTTTGACTGTAACTTGACATTTGATGCCATGCCTAATGCAGATAGTCCATCCTCGCGTTATTCCTAAACAACTTGTACCTTGCTATGTTTGTCTCTCAACCTCTTTTAAACACTGGCTTATTTTTCTGTCATTTCAACAGTTTCACCTCACCTCTTCTACATCACTGCTTGCTCCTGGCTCAACATTCTATAGAAATGCTGTCCAGTAGTGCTCATAGTTCCCTGATCCCAAACAGCATTCTCACCGATTTTTTTTCCTTCTGTCTAGAGTCTTAGGTAGTTCTGTTTGGTATCTATAACACATCTTCTGATGTTCTGTGTTTCTGACTTACATTTGATCTGTCTGCCAGGTTTGCCTCTATCTCCTACCAGCCTCAAGCATTTTTCAGTTATCCATGGCTACAGCCTGTCATTATATTCCATAATACTTTTCTTTTCCACTGTGCTGGCTGCTTGTGTAGGTGACATTTATGGGAGTGCTTCAGCCAACCCTGCCTTTTGGCATCACTGTGCTGCATCACTGATCCTGCCTACTGTCACCTCAAGTTATCTCCCCTAACAAGCCACCGGTGGTGCCTTCATGCACCATAGCTTGAGTATACCTCTCCCCTTTTGTTACCATGTCTTAAGTACAACTCCACAGACTAGTTTAATTGTAAATGGGATTCTTTTGTGTCCATTGCCAAGGCACTTAATCCCTTTAGTGATTGAATCTGTGGTCAGTGAAACCCTTATTCCTTTCCCCACTCTGGCTTGGATTACTGCTCCATTTCACTGTTTCTTCTACTTACATTGTCTCCCACTTTAGTTGTACCATCTCCAGCCTTCCATGCTATCCCTGCCCAGTTGACTCCCTCCCCGTTTTGCTCCACACTCCTTTTCTGTCCTCCCTGCATTGCTCCTCCACTTTAATTTCTCCAAGTCTTTTGTGCTTCTGATACCACAGGAATGGACCTCATTTCTAAGTCAGAGTACGATAAGAGTTCATAAAATTAGTGTTGTTTAAGTCTTTTATGTTATCCAGGAGTGCTCTTCTCAGCACCCACAGTGTGCCTGGAATTGGCTCCTTCTGTAAGCCGTGTATTGGCAGCATATCTAAATATGAATTTAATGTTTTTATATATTATTATTATTATTAGACTCCCACTGTGCTTTCTACTGTTGGAACTGTCTGAGTATCTTTCTGCCTGCAAATCTTGATTGATTTTGTGTCTTTCTGTACTTAAGACACTGAAATCAGTATGTGTAGTAATTTCAATGATCAATGCTATTTTTTGTCTTTTTTCATGGACCACTGCATCAAGTTTTTTCACCTTTGTTTTTGTAATTGTTGATAATGGGTGATCCCATGTGATACACACATCATGCTCTGTAATGCTTTATGGTTCATTCTCCAATGCTTTTCAGCTACTTCTGTATTGCAGTTTTGTTTCTCCCACCCTTCCAAAGGATTTTGTAAACCAATGTGTGTGTAGTCCATTATCCTGGGCCACCATTATTAGCCATTTGTGTTTTGGTTTCATTTCATTTCGACTTAACTATTCCTGTGTTAATTTTTTGTCAACATGAGGTTGTTTCAGGAGATGTCTGTATTATCACTATATGTATTTTCCATGGTTCTTTCCTTTTCATCTGATCCTTCTCCTTATATACTTCATTTTGTTTTTTAGCACATTCGGTTGCTGTCTGATTTTTGTGTACTTTTGTTTTGATTTCCAGTTCCTCTTAACACTGAAATACTTCTGCTAAACTAAGCAAGGATATCATCTTAGACCACTCCTGTTTTAAAGTGTTTGGATCTGGTGAGGTCAGCCTTAGGCCTAGCAATCTAATATTTGGGCACACTCCCCTAAGTCATTTTAGCACTGACTGCTGATGACTGGGATGGAACTCACTCATTCTTGGATGGTTCAACAAACCTAGTCAGGCTAGACAGTCTACATCCAACTCCAGTGTTTGCATCGCAGAGGCTGGACATTAAGTAAATGTTTGACTGATGAGAAATTGAGTTGAAGAAGAAGCACACACAGTTTTTCATTTGAATCCCTTACTGAATTTTGTGTAGACTTGTCTCCACTATGCACCATGCTTGGCTGGCTCAAGATCAAGTACCATCTCCCATTCCCCCATCTTGCCAGTTTCTGGTTATCACATTCTCAGTTGCTTGTAGTATGCTATGCAACCTTGCTCTCACCAGTAGTGGGAGGTATGATGCTCCATTCCACTCTTTCTTTGAATCAGAGGATCCCAAGGGCACTTTGTCTCATTGACAAAAACATTGAGTCCACCCTTCATCCACCTCTTTGCTGGTTGAATCTTGCCTTTGAAAAGCCTTAAGACTTAAAGTGGCAACTTATACTCGTCTTAAATCTGTGTACATCCCCCAGAAGCATCTTGCATAATTTTGGGGTATGACACCTGATGAACCCTGGGTTATCCCTCCCCAGGAATCAGTCATTCAGTTTGCCTTCAAAGCAGCCTAAAGGTACTCTGACTCTGCTCATTCAATTACTAGGAAGATTGTTGCCTTGAACAAGCTCCTACCTGAATTGGTAGTGCAGCATATTAAGCATCCCACTGATGATATCTGTGTGATCCCTTTAGTAAGTTTCAAAGAACACTGCATTGTGTCACTTGCTGCCTGTGAAGAAGTCTAGCGTTTTGCACATATGTCAAGAAAGTGCATTTTTTTTCCACACTTGTGCTTGTAGTTTCAACTATTTGTTTCATTTGTCTCATTTCCATTCTTGCTTTGGAGGGTTCTCAAGCTTCCCCAGACTCTTCCTTCTTGAGTGTGGACACAAGGAGAATTTGGGTGAATCTTTGTCAGCTGGTGTATTTTCTTCTTTACTATAAAGTTGTTATTCCTGCACTGTGCCTGTAACTTCAGTCTTAGGTTTGAGCCTCCTTGGAATGACATAACTGAGGTTATCTTCCTGCATAGAGCAACTCTGGAACAAGATCTTGGATGCCCATTTCTAGGGATGAAGTTCTCATCAAAAGCCTGTTTGTAGAACCAGTTTAATGATCTCCTGAAATATTTCTTCTTCCACTCATCATCTACTAGGACTGGCCAAGCCCAAAAGAGAAAAGAACCTCCTGTCTGCCCAAGGAAAGCCCTCAAGTATTGCACATTGTTGTACCTTCAATGGAGGTTAAATTACCCAAGAGGAAAATTTCAGTGTGGATAAACTTCTGCAATTTTGACTCCATTTGGAGACTGTCCAAGGAGGAAAGACAGTTCTCTGTGCTTGCTTTGGCTTGAAGAATCACATTTACAAAGGGAATACTGGGTTGTAGATGTGGTCTTTCTAGACTATATACTGGAATTCAACCAGACCTTCATTAGAAAAAGATGCACTGACGATTAGTCCATTTCAGTAGAAGTCTTTGGACAGGGTGAAAATGTGTTGCTCAGACAAGTTACTAATTTTGGTGCAGGGTACAAAGTTTTATTGCATATCTTCCTGGTCATGTGTGAGGCAAACAATTTCTGTCCCGTTCTGGTTCTTTATGGTTTCAACCAGCATATATGATGTGTTTGTTTTTAAGGTGGTTACCTTCAGGGAATCATACTTTTTGGTTTCACAGGGTGCCTTGATGTTGCTGGACATATTTGGATACCATTTGGTATGTCATTGTTAAAGGTCTACATGCAAGATTTCTCTGGTTAGCTGTACATGGCATCACTTCGAACAGATAGTGTTGCCAGATGAAATTGCCTCAGCAACCATAGGCTTTAGCAGGGTGATGGTTTGTTTTCTAACCAGACAAATACACTAGGCACAAATGCTCTTTTTTTCAGAGGCATCCAAGATCTAGTGTTTATTCGAGTGACTTGCTCAAAGTTGCACATGATTAAACCCAGAGCTACAGGATGATGTTCATTTTCAGTTTGTAGTTTTAAGTTTTTGTAAACTGCCAGACATGTTGGATTTGGAAGCTAAAACTCTGAAAGAAATGGATCTTCTGTTCCTGATTGCCTACCTAGATGTTCCCTGGAAGCTTCCCTGAAATGGACATTACACGGTTACATTCCCTAGGAGTAAACATAAAATCTGTTAAGGAGGAATTTAGTCTGAGGAGGAATACTACGTCTAAGTCATTGTCTTTATATCCTAGACAAGAAGTCAGAATCTTGGACGTATTGAAGAAATTGACCTGTGTGTCCTTGACATTATGTCTAGAGGCACTCTGTTAGCTCACGTAAATTCTCTGTTTTCAGAGGGATACTTTGCATGAAATGATGCGTACTAGTGAAGTCCTCCCTGGTGGGCCTACAAAGGAGAAACTCCACAGCCAGGCTTCTACCTCTTTTACTGTCTACTGTCTTATATAAGTGTTGTGTATAATGTTGTGGAGGGAGCTTCAAGGAAGAAGGGAGGGATTTGGCTTAAGGCTGCACCTTACCAGGTATACTGAGGACTCCAAAGCAATTCTTGTGGATGAACACCCTTAAGGGACCCTTGCTGTTTGGGCTTGAAGTTGATCACATCTCCAGGGCATTAATAAGAAAGGGCAGTCCCTTTCAGTCAAAAGGGTGACATTTAATTACCCCCATAATTCCTTTTGCATGACTCAAGAAACCAGAGAAGGTAATTTTTTTTGTACATCTCACGGAGTCCACAACAATAGAGAGTTGGATGTTGTCATCCTTTATCTTACTGGCCTAACAGTGTTTGAATGCAGTGTTTTTAGGTAGGTTACAGTCCATAGAAGGGGAACATTGCTAGTTTCTGCTAAAGTACAAAAAAGCTAAGACTTGTATTACCATATCCACTGTTTTGGCACTTGTTTTCATATTGTTTTTGTCACAGCTGCATTAATTGAGTGTTTCTATATTAAATATCTGTACATTTTTACCTTTTTTTACAGTCTTTAGTTAGAACCTCCTGTTATCACTTTAGTGAGAATAGAGGAGACCAGAGTCATTTTCTGGCTTGGGACTCTGTAAAGAAAAGAAGGGTGTGCTGTTTTTGATTGGCTACGGGGTGTTTTTTGTGTTTTTGTAAGTGTCAAAGTTGCACAATGCAAGGCTCATAACCTAAGAGCAAGCCATGACTTACATTACTATATCCACTGTTTAGGTGCTTGTTTTTGCATTGTTTTGTCACAGCTGAACTGTAGTGCCTAGCGGTGATCTGTAGAAATTATGATATCTTGCACCGTAATTCTCCCTTCTAATTTGTGTAGACGACAACCTATCACAGTGTAAGTTTTCCTTAAAATACCCCCACTGTCTAGACAGACTTTTATAACTAGCATATAGTTTGTGCATAGCTGAGCGTTCTTTGTGTCATTGATCTGTTCAATATTTAAATTTTCCTCATTCCTCCCTAGTAGGTTAGTAGCCATGGATGTTCACTTCCCGACTCTCTCTGTGGCCACTCTGGTTGAGATGGGTATTCTGAGGCATTTTAGTAATTGCTCAGTGTACATTGACATCAACTTATTCTTAATAGAAGAGATAGTGTATGTGAGAGTTGTAAATGCACTTTAACTCTGGAGGCAAAACCTCTCTCATGCAACCAAAACTAATCCTCTAGAAGTTGTCAGTAACACTTGCACCACACCTACTGCACAGGGTAAAGACCTTGCATGTAAAACTTCTTATACTGAGGCACTTGCATATAACCTTCCTAAAACACTAAGGCTTCCTGAACAGCACAGTCAGAAAAAGCATCCTTAGCCATCACGTAAACACTCTGTTAAAACTCCACCCAAAGCTACATATAGGAACAGTGTATCATGTTCCTCTACTGCTAAACCCTTAAGGCAAACCAGCTCATAACCAAATTTGCTAGTCAGTGGTGATTCTGTATTGAGGCACACCAATGTCCCCCTAACCAGACTAAGTAAGGAGATAGCTATGGTTGGCTTCCTTTCCACGGCTAGGATTCGTCAAGTCACACACGCACTCAGGTCACTGTACCACAGGTACCAGTATGAGTCTGTCATAGTCCGTTAGGTGTTAATGACCTGAGAGGTTCCTCCCTTGACTATATGACATGATCAAACTTACTGATTGTGTCTCAGGCAGGTATGAGCCTAGCACTATGCAGCATACTGCCTTCTCCAAGGATGATGCCATGCTACCAACAAAAAATGATTAATTTTAACAATTGGCATATTTTTTGGTGTCATTTCAAGGGGCTACAATATTTGATGGCCTGAGAAGGCATTGTTGACAGACCATGTTGCTTTGCCAGGCATAGTCTGCACTTATCCCTTCTAGGCTTTCGGATACTGGGAAAGACCTTTTCCACTCCCATTATGCCTTCTTTTAGGAAATGCCAAACTGGTAAACCTCCCAACTTAACTGAAGCTATGAAGGAATATTTGAAGTTGGTACTGCTCTGTGCTAGAAGTCTTAACAAGAAACTCCACTCCCTGCAAGCCTTCCTGTCCCTGGAGAATGTAGACATCTGTGTAGTAATGGAGACATGGTTGAAAGTCATGGAGAGTACCCAGGCAGTGCAAGGCTATATAATGTCTTTCATAGCTTTAGACCAGCAACTGCACAGAAGAGAACTAGAGGCGGAGGAGTCTCAGTTTATATTAAAAACAACTTCATATCCAGACTAGTTAAAGTGTATGACCCATTGGAACTCATACATCAGCAATTCACCATAAACAGGGTCTCAGACCATATCCTTGCAACATATAGGCCTCCCTCCATGACTCAGGAAACCCATACTACCTAACTCAATGAACTAAAGTCCTTCACCATTCAACCCAATATGATCTTCATGGGGGATCTGAACCTCTATCCCTCTATAGCTTTGGAATCCTACACCACTTCTAATGCACAAGCCCAGCAACTCCTAAACTTTGTTAACGCCAACATCCTGGAACATTTGTCCATTCTTCTACCAGGGGTGTAAAGATCCTTGACCTTGTACTGACAAACATGGAGGAGCAATGTTCCTCACTCATCAGATCTTGACCATAAGGCAGTATTGCTTGAAATAAAAGTTAAATCCGGTGACCCAGTGCAACCAAAAAACTTTAGAACTATTCCAAAGCTAACCTTTCTCTACTAAGCGACACCTTGGCTAAATTCCAAATACCCCCAAACCCAGTAGACACCTGATAGCTGTTTAGAGTGAGCTGTGCCCACTTGACTTATGAGTAATAGAAACTCAAAAGGCAAGCCACCCTGATGGAATCACAATATCAGTCGTTATACAACAAAATTAAAAAAAAAAATGGCCAAGGGTAGGATGAACAAAGCTGAACAGACTAAAAAAACCTGACTAAGTTAAACAGGCAGCTAAAGGGGATTAATTAATACTTCAGAAGCTATATTTGAAGAAAACAAAATAGCTTCTCAGACAAAGAACAACCATAAAGCTTTCTAAAGCTATGCCCTTAACCTCAAGGGAAATATGCAACAATGCACAGAACTTATTGTAAATGGCATCACCCACACTGAACTTTTGATAGTATCCCACATTCATGGATAAAAGAGTGCTTAAGAATATATAATATACATCCTACACTGATTTACAGTGACTACGAAAAAATGGCATACCACTTTGCAATTAAGCCATGATAAAGGACAAATTATTATTCCAGAGATAAAAATCTAAAGGGGGATATTCCAAGGGGACTGTCACCGCTGCTGTTCTGCCTTGCCCTTAACCCATTAAGCTGTCTACTTAACAGCTTAGGCGATGGCTATAATTTGGCTTCTAGAAAAAAACAAAGTCTCTTTGTCGATGATTTAGAACTGCATAGCTCATCAGACAAGGAACTGAAAGCACAACTGCAAGTTGTCAAAACTTTTTCAGATGATATAAGAATGTCATTTGGTCTTGATAAATGTGCAAAAGCAAACTTTAAAGCAGGAAAACTGCAGCACCAAGAAAACATAATTTTGGACAATAATGTGATATAAAAGAACTAGAGCAAGATGGAGTGTATAAATATTTGGGAATTGATGAAGGATCAGCAATAAAACATGAACAAATGTGAATAAAACTCAGTAAGGAATATTTTAGAAGAACTGAATTAATCCTGAAAACAGCATTGACGTCTAGGAACAAAATCCAAGCTATAAACCAATTTACTCTTCCTGTCCTAACACAGTTTTGGAGTGATTGACTGGCCCCAAAATGTGTTGGATAGATTAGACAGGAAAACAAGAAGGATGCTTTATGCTCACCAAATGATTTATAAAGATCAGTGCTTACCAAGATTATATATTCCCCATTTTGGAGGAGGGATGGG
Organism: Protopterus annectens; assembly: GCF_019279795.1. Taxonomy (NCBI): domain Eukaryota; kingdom Metazoa; phylum Chordata; order Ceratodontiformes; family Protopteridae; genus Protopterus; species Protopterus annectens. The sequence goes on from NC_056728.1 coordinate 261,704,110, forward strand.
CCTCCTTGAAATTGATTACATGTATAGATCTGCAACTGTGGGACTCCGCATATATCGGTTGACCTCACAAAACCCAAATGTAGTGAAAGTTTTGAAACGTGAGGAGAATAAATCTAAGATGACTTCCCTGCTTAGGCTAGCAGAAGCATATCGGAGTCGGGCAGGAATGGAAATCAAACCACAAGTAGATAACAATCAGGCAGCAACTGAATGTGCCAAAAAACAAAAGAAAGAATTTAAGGGGATGGACCACATGAGAAGGCAAGAAATGTAGAAAATGCATAAATACAGTTGTAAGTATAGAAGACTTCTTGAAGAACCTTATGTTGATCAGGAAGAAACACAGGAATGGTTAAGGAGAGGTGCATTTAAACCGAGAGATGAAAGGTTAGTATTGGTGACCCAAGACACTGGGCTGCTTACATACATGTTGGTTTACAAAGTCCATTGAACATGTGGGCGAAACAGACAAATGTAGGTTTTGTAAAACAGAATTGGAAACAGTTACACACCTCATTGCTGGTTGTGACATACTAATGGCAGAAGGACTGTATACTGAAAGGCATAATAATGTGGCCAAGACTGTTGCACTGGGGTTTGTGCAAACATTATGGTATTGAAGTGGATGAAAACACTTGTATATCCTCCTAATCAACCATATTTTTTTTTCAGGAAATGCAAATGCTTCCATTGCCCTGCTCATGAAGTCCCAGCTTAGTCTGTCAACTGCTTTTCTCTGCATCAAGGCCCACCAACAACAATGGTATTTTCTTGCATTCTGCTTCCGTTTGGATCATCAGTGTTCTCTTAATGTTGTCAAATGTTTGCCTCCCCTCCACAAAACCACATTGATCTGTATCTATCAATTTTGAAATTACATTTGCTGTTCTTTTAGCCATTATAGACATGAACAGTTTATAATCATAGTTCAGTACTGAAATGGGCCTGTATGAAGCTGAATCTGATAGATCTTTACCCTCTTTAGGTATTGAAGCGAAAACTGCTTTCTTCCAGGATGTTAGTACGTCTCCTAATAAAATACTGTTAAACAAAACCTTATAGATCTTTATCGTTTTTTTTCCCTCCTGGCTTCCAAACTTCCACGGGAGTATCAACTATTCCTGGGTATCAACTATTCGTGGGTCCTTTCCTGTAGATCGGTTATACATCACAATTTTTATCTCATCTCCTCCTGTCATAACCGTTAATAATTGAGCCTCATCTACCTCTAACTTTGACATATTTAATTCTTCCATAATCATTTCCATTTGTAGCTTTTTCTTGATGTTCATATTTATCTGCCTTATACAGACTTTCATAGAATTTCCGAAATATGTCTAATATCTCTACAGGATCTCGTGTTACCTTCCCTTGACATAGGCTCCCTAAGCTTGGCAACAGCCCTTTCTTCTTTCTGTTGTCTGAGTCACTGTGCTAAAAGTATTTGTGCTTTAGTGTTGTTATCAAAAAACAGCAGCAGTCTTTCTAAACTTGTATATATTATCGAGGTAATCCTTAATTTTCTTCTTGGCATTCTGCAGTTGATCCTGTTCTGGTTCTTTGAGATTCCCCCCATTCTGCAATGCTTTAACATTTGTCAGTCCATCTAAATAATTCTTGTTGCTTCTTAACCATAGCTCCCTTTCTTTTATTTCCACCTTATTTTTAAACTCCACTTTAATTTTATCCCCCTCCCTATCTATATTTTCAGAAGTAATCTCGAGTAGCTGCTAATAATCTCCACTACTCATTCTTTAAATTCCTCTCTTTTCAACAGATAGGTGGGAAACCACCAGTGTCTCATTTTTATTTCATTACCCTGTGTTTTTATTTTAGTTATTATTGGCGCATGATCTCAAATAGTTGTTGGGTGCATATCAAGAACTTCTGTTAAATGCACATATTCCTGTGAAATATAAATTCTGTCTAGCCCAACCTAGTTTTTATATCTTGGGGAATAGTATGTAAATTCACTCTGAACTCTTATTACTGAATTCACATCTTCCATGCCAAATATTTTCATAAATTTCTTCAAAAATCTACCATCCATTGTTATACTTTCCCTTCTGCCCCCCTGACATATCTTCACTGCTGCAAATCAAATTCCAGTCCCCACCTATAAGAATATTCCTTGCTGAAAGCTGATTATTTCTCCCAGAATTTTCTTAAGCTCCATTATAACAGTTGAATATAAATACATGCCAACGTAATCCTCTTCCCTTACCAGTAGCCCCTTAACACTAAAAATCTGTCATTATTATCTTTTTTTATCCTCTTCTAGCACTATTGGAGGTCCTCTTGCATTTAATATAAGTACTCCTCTTTTCTGTTGTCCCAGATATTCTGCTGAATAACCATCCTGAAAACATTTCTTTTTCAAATTCACATGTTCATTTCTTTCCAAGTGTGTCTCCTGTAACATAGCTGTTTGCACTCTACATTTTTAGTATAGTTCACTGTTTTCTTTTTTGTATTTATCTGTGAGACCATTGACATTTAAAGACATTACAGAAAGCATCATTGTATTAAAAAGTTATTATTCCCACTTTTTATGTATAATAACTTTTTTGTTAAATGTCTAGTTCCAGCTTTTGTGTTACATGTATACTCTGTTTGGCAGGTTGAACTTTTATATAGTTTTTCTTGTCATCCATTTGAGCCTATGTCACTTCTTACAAACCTTTTTGTTTTATTGAAAGCCTTCAAAAAATTCCCAATACCCCTACAAGCTATGAATTTAATACTAACACATAAAACTATGTGCATCTTTAAGTATTAAAGTTTTACCCTCCTAACAGGAACAAATGTCCCAAATGGACAGCCACACTGACAGACCTGAGTTAAACTAAAACAAAAGTTATTCATACTGAGACTCATTGTGCTGCCTTTGTTTTACTGAGTGCTAACTGGTTTTGTCTTATCTTTGTAGGTCTCCCAGCTGGGAAATCCCCTGAATGTTTTCAGAGAACATTATCTCCTAGCCAGTTTTGCTCTACTTTTTCCCCACTCGCTCTCTACCAGTCTGTAACCAAATTTATCAGTTTGTCTCCGTTGAGACATGAGTACCAGCCAGCCAATTTCTCATTATCAGCTTGTCTCTATGGAGACATGAGAACCAGTCAGTCAGTTTCTCTTTATCAGATTGTCCAAAATTGCTACTAAGCATACATTCATTTGCTATAAAAAAGCCTCATAATGTTCAATATTGTTTTTTATTTACTTGCTTTATCTTAAAACTTGTTACTAACCCAATCTAAGGTCCTTAATCCAGTCATTCCTCCATGCAAGAATGAGAAAAACACATTAATTTTTCTTTTGTTATGCTATTTTAATCAGGTTATTTATTTTTACACGCAGTGCCTACATTTCTAACAATTGAACAAGAAGAAAGAGAGAAGGGAGATAGGGGAAAAAAGAACACCACCTATTTGCAATCCCTTTACACTTCAAAATAACTGAGAAAACTTTACATTATAGCATGCAAAGAAACCCATACACCACAGAACTAGTATTTTAAGGGGAATTTTTTTTTTCTTTACTTAACAGTTAACTTTCTCCCCTCTCTTCCACTTTCCAAAGTATTTTTCCAAACATTAATGACATGAAGTAGGGCATATACTTTAGAGTCCCTTACAAGTCCAACAAATTCTGATAAAGTCCAATATATCCAGATTTTCTTGTTCTGTCATATTTCACAAATATAATTATTGTGTTACAGTTCCACATTGTTACTGGTTTTATTACTGTTCATCTCATTCTCCCAATTCTTGTCTTTGCTTCATTTCTAAAGTACTCTCAATTCTTCTAGTCAACTCTCATGTTTCCTTCTTTCTCTCCAAAAGGTCCCACAAGTACAGTCTGGCTGTGGTCTTTATTACCAGAAGAACAAGAAGCAGAATCTCCTTCTGTTTCACAGCTCACTTTTTGTTGTACAAACCTTTGTATTTCCACTTCATCAAAGTACTTTGTGGTTATTTGTCTCATTTACTTTTTTTTCTTTCTCTCTTGCTCTCTTTCATTCCTCCATTCCTGTTAACAGAAATCTTGCAGTGATTCAGTTAGACTGTGAAAAGTGTGGCAGCTGAAGTTCTGCTTTAAGTGATTTTCTGATGTTTTCAATCTTTACATCATGACGTGGTGCATAAACTGCTGAACAGCACCTCTGTCCATTATGGAACATTTTCCTCTGCTGTTTCTATGAGAAAAACATTATTAAAAAATTAATTTTCCATACCCTGACATCACTGAGGTAAAACAGTAAACTTGAACTGTAGTGGCATCAGTGTAAGAAATGTGTTTTTCATCTATAGACTTTAATGGGAGCACCATCATACATGCACGAAGGTACCTCGTTAAATTCTATGGAAGCAACACATATTACCCCAAGGTAAAATCTTGGAAGGAAATACTAAATTTATTTGGGCCATGACTTAATAACACATTTATGAAGCTTTTTATTAAAAAAAAGTGATCTAGATATACAGGATCAGTCAAGTGGAAAAATGCATCACTGCACTTAACTCATCAAATACTGTGATGTATGTAGTAACAGAAAATCACTTTTAGAAAATTGAACGTAGTGGTCAGATTTTAGAATCTGTCGGTATGCATGTACATGAGTGTGTGTGTATATTCTGTATGGTTATATATAATGTGTGTATTTATATATGCATACATGTCGTGTATATTTAAATAAAAATATATACATACACACAGTCATACACATTATGTGTCTCTGTTGGAGGTTATGTTCAATAAATGGACAGAACAGGGAGATATGAAGTGTTCTCATCATCTCCTTGTTTAAAGTTAGAATGACTACTGATCCAAATTGAGTGGCCAGCAAGAGCAAAAGTATTATTTATTTTCATGCCAAATTGTTAGTACTTATCACGCTAACATTTCTGGTAATAACTTGATCAAGAAGGAGTTTATATGGTACTTCATGGTGTCAAATGAGAAAGACACACAATAATAATAGAATACCTGTCAGTGATATCTGGTGTCTAACGAGCACCATTTTGCAGATATTTATGTTTCTTTAACAATAGGCAGATGCATATAAATATATGTATACAAATATGTCCACATAGTAGCATTCTGCAACAACATTTCACAGCCCAGGTAAGCCCAAAGGTTAGAATTACTTACCCAAACAGACATTGATAGGTAAATGAGAAAGTATGATTTTTATTTTTATGACGGATTATGGGTATATGTGATATTAATATTTTGTTGATATACAGTGGATATAAAAAGTGTACACACCCCTGTTAAAATGCCAGGTTTTTGTGATATATAAAAATGAGACCACAATAAATCATTTCAAAACTTTTCCACCTTTAATGTGACCTATTACCTGTACAATTCAGTTGAAAAACAAACGCATCTGTTAGGGGAAGAAAATATAAAAAATAAAAAACATACAATAAGCTGGTTGCATAAGTGTGCATATCCTTAAACTAATACTTTGTTGAAGCACCTTTTGATTTAATTACAGCATTCAGTCTTCTTGGGTAGGAGTCTGTCAGCATGGCACATCTTGACTTGGCAATATTTGCCCACTGTTCCATGCAAAAGTGCTCCAAATCTGTCAGATTGTGATGACATCTCTTTGCACAGCCCTCTTCAAGTCACCCCACAAATTTTCTATTGGATTTAGGTCTGAGCTGTGGCTGGGCCATTTAATTTTCTTCTGATGAAGCCATTCTTTTGCTGATTTGGATGCATGCTTGGGGTCATTGTCGTGTTGAAAGGTGAAAATGTTCTTTGTGTTTCACTGTTGTAGTCATCACCTGTGGGTTATCCCTGCTGTGGTAGCCCTCGGTCGGCCCGAATACCAGAGTCAATGTTTTTGTGTGCCGACTGCTGTCATCTGTAGTCTGATGTCAGGTTGGCAGTGCTATAAAGCAAGGCTGCTGACATCATTACATCCCTCTTTCTTGCCGTGGAGCCCATAGCAGAAGCAGTTCACATGAGTGCCGGTCGGTCGCTACCAGAAGTTGAATTTCAGCTGAAAACGTCTAAAGTTAAGTACCCTGTTGGGAACCATTTTGTTCTTGCTGTAACCAATGTCTGAAAAAGTTAACAGTTGTCTCGGTTGTGGAAAGCAGATCCCACACCGAGACTTTCATTCTTACTGCATCACTTGTTTAGGCCCAGACCATGATATCCCTCGTTGCCAGTTCTGTACCCTCTTTAATGGGAGAACCATTCGCCATAGAGCTCTTTTTGTAGACAATTATTTTCATGTTCCATCTTTGAATTCTGATATGGCGTCTGTCAGCCAACAATCTGTTGACATTCCGAAAAAACGTAGAGATAAAGATAGAGACAGGCTGCACAAGGCTAAGCCTTCTGACAACGCTACCGCTAAGCAAGTCGTCAGGTCTCTGGAGTTCAGTGAGGTGCTTTCGCAGCCCTTGATGCCTGACTCGCTTTCTACGCAGGCCTCTGCCGAGACCCTTTCGGAGTCCGGTATGCCACAGAAACCCACTTCGTTTTCTGAGCCTTCGGCTGTCTATGCCTTGGTTGGGTCCGAAGCCACGATGCGGGCACCAGCTTCTGAGGAGACCTTTCACACTACCGATTCTAGACAAAAAACGACGTCTTCACATCTGACTACCACTTCTCAGAGGCTGACGGATTCTCTCAGGCCTAGAAGCCAGGCCACTCCTAGGAAATCTGCTTCTAGCCACCATCTTCCTACTACTCCCCCACCACCAAGCTCAAATGCTTAAAATGGCAGAGGATCTCATCTCCCTTATCCAAGGTACTCAGGCCCCCACTCCAAAAAGGAAAAGGCATCCTTCTCCAGAAATTATGACAAACCAAGAGTCTGAGGAATTTGATTATTCTGCTTTTGAAGAGGAACAACATCCCTTAACTGTTTATGAGGATTCAGATGCAGAGGAAATCCATCCCTTCTGCTTCCCTTCCAGAGGACCTCTCCTTTGGGGAAACCCTTCACTCCCTCAGGGAACATTTTCAGTGGGAATCTCAAGACTTCCCACAGTCAAAGAAACAACTTAGAGAGTTTCTGGACCTGCCCCAGCACAGACCCCTGGCCAACCCACCTATTTTGAAAGCAGTGGATGATGTTTTCCATGAATCCAGCTTAGCCCCTGATTCCCTGCCTCCTGCTCCAACTAAACCTGACCGGTACTACAGAGTAGCAGATTCTCACAAATACCTGTACAGGAATCCTGCTGCAGACCCTGCGGTCATTACACAGGGACCCAAAGGAGCTAAGACTAATTCTGCCAAGAATCCTTTCCCTTCTGACAAAAACTCCAGAGCTCTGGACAGATGGGGTAAGAAAGTATACAGCTCTGCAACCTTAGCTATCAGAGCACTCAATTGTCAGTTCCATATGTTAAAATATCAACAACACACTTTGGAACAATTAAAACAGAAGATTGCTACCTCTCCTGACGGTGCCAACTCAAAAGAGGTGACAGAATTACTACACTCTGCTTCTCAAGTGGCCAAACACTCATTTCAATGTGGATAGTACTCTCTAGAAGCCTCTGGCAGGGCAGCAGTGACAGGATCTGTTATTAGAAGACATGCATGGCTGAAGGAACAACCTCTTCCTGATCATGTCAAGTCTAAACTTATTGATGCACTCCTAGATGAGGAATGCCTGTTTGGGGAAAAAGCAGAAGAGGTGCTTAAAAAGATGTAAGACAAAGGAAAATCTATGCAAACAGTAAAATATTTCTTTCAAGTTCAACCTCCCAGATTCAGCAGGAAATTTCCCTCTAAGCACTGGGCCTTCCCTGCACCTAGCAGACAGGGCCAAGGTAAGCCCTGCAGGGACAGGCCATCCAGGCCCCTATCCTAGGGCCAGCAAAGAAGCAAACAGTGGGCCACTTCCGTCTCTAAGGCAGGGTGTTTTAAGCCAAGCTTTTATGGCAAGCACTCACAATGACTCTCCCTCCCCCCTCTGCCCTCCTTTCACTCATCAAAAACTAGGAGGAAGGCTCACCCTCTTCAAGACAATTGGGTCTCTATAACCAAGGACCAATGGGTCTTAAAAATCATTTCTCAGGGATACAGATTCTCCTTCAGCGAACTCCCTATTCCAAGAGGATACCCAGACCTCCCCCCAAACCAGTGGGCAGAGGCATTGAATTAGGTCCAAACCCTATAATATCCCAGGGGGCAGTAGAACCTGTCCCTCCAGATCAAACAGGAAAAGGTTTTTACTCCAGACTATTCCTTGTTCCAAGAAAAGGGGGCACTTAGTGCCCCATCCTGGATCTGTCCAAACTGAACACCTCCTTAGTGGTCCCCAGATTCAAAATGCTAACCTTGCAGCAGCTCCTGCCTATGCTCACACAAAAATGCCTGGCTTGTGACACTAGACCTAAAAGATGCTTACCTCTACATCCCCATCAGGGAATCCAGAAAATGCAGAAAATTCCTGTGCTTCAGAGCAGGCTATCAACACTTTCAGTTCTCTGGACTGCCCTTTGGCTTATCTACTGCTCCCAGAGTATTCACCAAATGCTTGGACCCAGCTATAACATTCTGCAGAGAGAGAAATATACAGATTTACCCTTAACCTGGACGACTGCCTCATTCAGGCAGAGTGCAAAGAAAAGTTGCTCCAGGACCTTCTCTTTGTCAAATCACTCCCAACTTCCCTAGGGTTCACCAGCAACGAGGAAAAAATCAAAGTAAAACCCCACCAGAAAAATTGGAGCTGTGCTAGACACAGCAACCCAAATGGCCTTCCTATCCCCAGAAAAGCAGAGCTTCCTGCCCCTCTCCTTCACCCAGCTGGCTTCCAGAAGTCAACTCACTGCGAGGAAGTCCCTGGGATACATGGCATCTTGCATCCTTCTCATCCCTCTCACCAGGCTTCACATGAGAAAACTTCAGTGGTACTTAACCTTTGGTGTCAGCACTCTCAGTCCCTAGAGACAACTGTCCCTCTGATCCCTTGCATAAGGGCCGAATTATTCTGGTGGGCAAAGGCCTGTGACATCAACAAGGGTCTTCCCTTCATCCACCGCCCTTCTGGCCAGACCATCACCACCGACACCTCAGACATTGCTTGGGGCGCTCACCTAGCAGGCAGGTGTACCCAAGGCCTTTGGAATGCTCAGCAACTTCACTTGCACATCAAACAGAAAGAAATGATGGCAGTGCAAAAGGCTCTGACTTCCTTCCTCAGACCAGGGGTCCCTCCTTATAAAAACAGACAACGCCACAGTAATGTGGTACATAAACAAGCAGGGGGGCACCTAATCTTACCCCCTGTGCAGGTTAGCCATGCGTCTCTGGCTTACAGCCACCTCCATGGGACTACACCTAATTGCCCAATACTTAACCAGGGATCACCAACACACTGGCGGACCACATAAGCAGAAACTTACTGGACCCCCACGAATGGCAGCTCCACAGAGAAATCTTTCTGCAAATCACCCAGGAGTGGGGGACCCCAGAAGTGGACCTCTTTGCCTCGCACCTCACCCACCAGCTGCACAAGTTCTGTATCAGGGAGCATCACCTCCTAGCATGGAAGGCGGATGCCTTGACCTTCCCCTGGAGCTCCGTCTTTGTGTGTGCATACCTTCCTCTGCCCCTTATTCCCAAGGTTCTGATCAGAATAAGAGAGGAGAGACCAAAGACCATCCTCATTGCTCCAGATTGGCCCAGACAGCATTGGTACCCCTTATTATGCAGTCTGACCTTACAGTCCCCAAAGCTGGTTCCCTTGATGTGAGATCTCTTGACCCAGGAGAGGGGGAAGGTACTGCACCCAGACCTACAGGCTCTCAAACTTTCAGCATGGCTTCTACACTAAAAACTAACAAGGAGTCCCTGTTAAGCAAGCAGGTCCTGGACATCATCACAGAGGCCAGAAGGCCCAGCACAAGAAAATCATATGAAGGAATATGGAAAAGATTCTGCTCCTGGAAACAATCGAAAGAGGGCAGTACCTCCCAACTTTCCTTCCCTCTCATCCTGGATTACCTTGCAGAGTTGCTCAATAGTGGCCTCTCTTTCTCCTCCATTAAAATCCATGCCTCTGCCATCTCTGCGCATTATGATTCAGACTCACCCCACTTCTCTCATCCTTTGATTAAGCAATTCCTCAGAGGGGCTTCTAATATGAGGCCTCCCAGAAGTCCTCTGACGCCACAGTGGGACCTGAATTATGTGTTAGAAAAAACAGCCTTATTTCCTTTCGAACTTGCCTTCCTACTAGCTATCACCTCAGCCAGAAGGGTCTCAGAACTTCAAGCGCTCATGGCTGTCGAGCCCTTCATAATTTTCCCATGCAGACAGAGTCTCCCTTAGGACTAGCCCCTCCTTTATGCCGTAGGTGGTATCTGATGTGACCTTTAACCAGGCCATACACCTTCCCACCTTCTTTCCCAACCCTCAAAACAAGGGGGAAAGAATTTTACACTCCCTAGATGTGCACAGACAACTTAGATACTATCTGGACCTTCTTGTAAACTTTGCCCCAGGGGCAGAGGGGGAAGCCCATCTCCAAACAAACCATTTCCAAATGGATTTCACACTATATCCATTTTTGCTACAGACTACATGGGAAACCCATCCTTAAGTCTATCCGTACCCACTCCACTAGGGCAACCTCCACTTCCACTACCTTCCTCAGAGGAGTACCTACCAGGGACGTCTTGGAAGTGGCCACCTGGATCTCTGTCCATACTTTTACAAAGCATTACCACCTACCTCTCTTTTCTAAGTCTAGGGCAGGGTTTGCCTCTGCAATTCTGCAGGGCCTTCTGTCCCATACCTAGGACTCAACCTATTCTTCCACCCTTGCCTCAGCTTTGGGAATCCTCCCACAGGTGATGACTGCAACAGTGAAACATGAAGAACATAGTACAGTTGTGTATATTTGCCATAAATGTAGATGTTTGAGTGTATTCACTGTTGCAGTCTTGGTTTCCCTCCCTACATCCCCCATTTAACATTTTCCCCTATGAGGACACAAGCTTCCCAAGGTGGCTTTTAACCACTGGGACCACTTCTGTTTTCCCTTGTGCTTCTGACGGGTTAGGGCAAGAAAAACTGATGTAATGACATCGACTGCCTTGCTTTATAGCACTGACGACCTGACATCAGACTACACATGACGGCAGCCGGAGCACAAAAACATTGACTCTGGTATTCGGGCCGACCGAGGGCTACTACAGCAGGGATTACCCACAGGTGATGACTGCAACAGTGAATACACTAGAACTTCTACATTTATGGTACGTGTATACAACTGTACTTTCCTCTTCATCTTCAGCTTTCTAGCAGACGCCTGATGGTTTTGAGCCAAAAGTGATTGGTATTTGGAACTGTTCATAATTCCCCTCCACCTTGACTAAAGCCCCAGTTCCAGCTGAAGAAAAGCAAACCCAAAGCATGATACTGCCACCACCATGCTTCACCATGGGGGATGTTGTTCTTTTGGTGATGCGAAGTGTTGTTTTTGCGCCAAACATACCTTTTGGAATTCCGGCCAGAAAGTTCAACCTTGGTCTCATCAGTCCATAACACAGTTTCCCACATGCTTTTGGGAGACTTGATGTATTGTTTTGCAAATTTTAGCTGGGCCTGGATTTTTTTCTGTGTAAGAAAAAGCTTCTGTCATGCAACTCTACCCCATAGTCCAGACATATGGAGAATACAGGAGATTGTTGTCACATGTAGTACACAACCTGTACTCAACAGAAATTCTTGCAGCTCCTTCATTGTTGCTGTAGTCACTTGGCAGCCTCCCTGACCAGTTTTCATCTTGTCTTTTCATCAGTTTTGGAGAGACGTCTAGTTCTATGCAGTGTCACTGTTGTCTCATATTTTCTCCACTTTTTGATGACGGTCTTCACTGTTTTCCATGGTATATCCAATGCTGTGGAAATTTTTTTGTACCCTTCTCCTGACTGATACCTTTCAACAATGAGATCCCTTTGATGCTTTGTAAGCTCTCTTTAAACCATGGTTTTTGCTATAGCGGACAACTGAGCAAATGTCAGGAAACTCCTACTAGGACAGCTGAACTTTATTTGGGGTTAATCAGAGTCTCTTTAATTGATGGCATGTGTGTACCTAAGAATACTGAATGATGTAAATAAATCAAAAGGTGCTTCAACAAAGTATTAGTTTAAGGTGTGCACACTTATGCAACAAGCTTATTGTAGGTTTTTTATTTTTTATATTTTTCCCCTAACAGATTTGTTTACTTTTCAATTGAATTGTACAGGTTATAGGTCACATTAAAGGTAGGAAAAGTTTTGAAATGATTTAATGCGGTCTCATTCTTTATATCATAAAAACCTGGCATTTTACCAGGAGTGTGTAGACTTTTTATATCCACAATACTTGATCAAAACAGAGTTGATGGTACTTTGTCAAATCAATTGAAAGCTTACATAATGCTTCTGACTGAAAACTGGTGTCTGACTATTGCTGCTTCTTGTTCATTAGCGATAAAATATGCAAATATACATAAGTGTTTTATATTTTTTATAAATATGTCAGGCAGTATTCTTTTATTAGCATTGTGAAAAAAAGTAGTGCACAAGCCAAGTCACAACACAAGTCAGGAATGATTCCTGACCCAAACAGAGTGGTCATAGGCTCATAGGTAGGTACTAGGCTGTTGGCCCAAGGGCCTAAGTAAGCCTAGCCAACAAGGTTCCCTGGCTTACGCCACCGAAGAAAGTTAATTTCCTTTGCCCCCGTCGAGCAGAGCCACAGAAGTGATCACCGGGGTGTATTTCCTATTTCCCATCCACTCATCAAGATTTTTCTTGAAGAGTGCTAATGAGGAACTTTGCTTGACTTAGATGGGTAGCTTGTTCCAGTGTATAGGAAGTCTCTGGGAAAGAAATGTATCCCTCCAGCATGTCCTGTTTATTGTGGTGACAAGGTTTAGGTCCCTAGAGCGTGTAGCTCGGAGGGATTGGGATTTCTTTAGGGGTAGCATGTCCAACAGCTCTGGGTTTAACACAGCTGTATATGTTAGGCAGAGATCTCCTCGGAGTAGGTGATATGCTACAGAGTAAAGCTGGAGTTTTTTTGAGACGGTTAGTGTAGGGCATCTGTTTGAGGCCAGTAATAGTCTTTGTGAGATACTTCTGCAGCCTTTTCTTCTGCTGTAGATGTCTTGTGAGGTACATTTCAAATGAGGCGTTGTACTCTATAATGGGTCTAATGAGTGCCGAGTAGAGGGGAACAATGACCTTTTTTTTCCTGGATGAGAACCCTTTTGTGATGAGGTGTGCCATATAGAATGATTTCCTGACTACTGTGGTGATGTGATTATCAAAGGAGAGACTACTGTCCACCTGGGTCCAAAGGTCTCATCACACATTCAGCATTAAGTAGACTGCCATTTATGTGGTAGTTCATGGGTACAGATTTTTTACCAAAGGGGATGACAATGCACTTTTTGGCATTGAGCTTGAGGCCATGCCTCTGACACCAGGCATCTGTCTCAGTGAGGCCCTTCTGTAGGATGTCCACATTATTTGGGGACTCGACTGTGGCTCCTAGTTTGCAGTCATTAGCCAGAGGCCTTGTGTGTTAGCCTGTACTTCAGAGAAGTAGATACCAAACAGGAGAGGTCCCAGGACTGAACCCTGTGGTATTCCAATTGTCACTGATTTGAAGTCAGATTTAGAGTCTGCAACTTTTACAGTGTGGGTCTGTCAGTGAGCCAGCTGGCAACTCATCTTGTGACGTAGGGATTTATACCTAGTTTAGTGAGTTTAGCTACAATTCCAGAATGGAAGATGGTGTCGAAAGCCTTGAAGAGGTCAAGATACCCTGTGTGAACCACCTTACCCTCGTGTACGGCTTTGGTGACTGCCTCAAAGAAGTCAATCAGGTCCAGAAGGCATGATCTGTCTTTCACAAACCCGAACTGGGTGGGGTCCAGAGTTTGGAGGTTACCAATGTCTTTATTTACGAGTTCCATGATGATACGTTCCATGTCCTTGCAGACCAGGGTTGTCAGGCTAATAGGGCGATAGATCCCAGGATCAGTGGTGGCTCCCCCTTTGTGGAGTGGGATTACTGTTGCTGTGCGCCATTCAGTGGGCACAAAGCCTGACGTGAGACTATGATTGAACATGGTGCGTAGGTGGGGAGCCAGTTTGTTCTGAAATTCGTGTAAAATACAGCCTGGGATGTTGTCTGGTCCCATGGATGCTGTGTTTTTGGTTTTAGAGTGTGCAGCTTTTACCTGCATAGATGTGATTACAGGGACTCTGCATTCTTCCTGTATAGATATGGGCCCTTTAGGGGGTGAGAGGGGGGTAAAGTTAGCACTGAACCTATCCGCCAGGATGTTGGCAATATCAGTTGGTTCTGTAATTTTCGTGACATTGTGCTGTAACTCAGTGCAGATCTGGGTGTTGCCTTTGAGATTCTTGACATAGCTATAGAATGCTTTGTGATTGCCCATAGAGTCAGTGGTGATTTTGTTTTCTTAGCTAGTTTTGGAGGATCTTATAAGGGATCTCAGCTTCTTACTGAGGCTGACCAGGGAGCTCCTCCACTCATGGGATTTTACTCTCTTTTGCAACAGTTTCTTCCTTCTGTTGTAGAGTTTGTTTATGGCAGGGGACCACCAGATTGTCTTCCTTGTTTTGGATGATGGCGTCTTGGTTCTGTTTGGGATAGCATGATCCATGCACTCGTGTAAGTGCTTATAGAGTGCATTTGTGTAGGATTCAGCAGTCGTAACTGTATTGTCCATCTGCATGGGTGTCATGAAGTTCACCACTTCTGTCTTAAGAAGCATAAAGTTGGCTTTGGAGAAATTTTTTACTCTGGTTTCCTTAATGGTGGGTTGGGGCGGGATGCGGATATCTAGGGCGGTTAGCTTATGGTCAGATCTGACTAATGAGGAGTTGACTTTAGGTGTGGAACACAGGTCACGCATGTTGGTAATGACTAGGTCTAGGATATTGTTGCCCATGGTGGGGGTGTGGATTAGTTGATCCAGGGCATTGGAATTTATGAATTCCAGAAAGCGTTGAGTGAAGGAGTTGATACATGAGTAATTTTCCCAGTTAATGGTGGGGTAGTTGAAATCGCCCATTATTAGGGTGTTTGGTTGAACCCTAATATTTTCCAGTATAGCAAGAAAAGAGGAGTGGGAATCCTGGGGCATGGTGGGGGATCTGTAGGAAACTACAATTTGGATTGCAGTTTTGCCCAGAGTTAATTGCAGTTGGATAACCTTGGATGCATTATGCTGCACAACTAGCCTGGAGGTGTGGATATCCTTAATGAATATGGACACACCTCCACCTTTGGTGTTCTGGTCCAGGTTAGATGGCCGAAAAGTGTGGTATGAGTTATAGCCTGGTAATGCAGGGGTGCTCTGCAGAGCCTTGAACCAGGTGTCAGTCACTGCACAGACATCGATGTTCTCCATTTTACGGAGCGCCTCGAGTGAGTGCATTTCGAGGTTTAGACTTCTAGCATTGAGTAGCATTGCCCTCAGTTTTTGCTTGCCTGTTCCTGTTCCGGTGATGAATTTGTCATTTGAATCTTGCCTAAAAATGCACTATAGTGTCGGCAAGACCCTTAGCCAATATCCAGAATCCCAGGGGCAACAGGTGCAGGCCATCTCTGGCAAAACATCGTGATATGTCTGCCATGTCGACCCAGGCAGACAGATACTGGATCCCCTTAGAATGACACCAGAAGCTTAGCCAATTGTTGAAGTCAATCATTCGTTTAGCCAATTGTTGAAGTCATTAAGTGAAAAGGTGTGCCAAGTTACGGTTATGGGCCATATTAATATTTCTGGTAATAAACTCAGAAGTATATGGTTGATTATGATGCCAAATAAAAGCTTAGTTGATGCTGCAAAAGTTGTCACTGATACCTGCTGTCTACCTACCACATTTCCAGGTGTTTATACTTGCATATATGCTTAAGTATCATATTCTTGTAAATATCTCAAGCAGTTTCTACTTTGAAGTACCGTGGAGCAGTATTTCACATGCCAAGTCAGCATAGAGATCAGGTGTGTCTTCTGATCCAAATGGGGTGCTTGCTACCTGAGAAAATGTGAGATGTTTTCTGAAATGTTATGAGTATATATCCTATATGTTCAAATTATATTAATAACTTGAACCAGAGGGTGGGCATATGGTATTTTATGGTATCAGATGAAAGTGTTCATAATGCTGGAAAAATCTTGTACTGACAGTTTGCGTCTACAGCCACAACTTTGGAGATATTTGTATTTATTTAGTCATTAAATATACAAGTATTTGTACAAATCATAGTTATATAAATGCCTCAAAAATAGTCTAACATTCTTAAAACTACTTTGCAGAACATTGTAGAGCAGATCTACAAACAAAAGTCACGATGACAGTTGAGGTCAGTTTGTGTTTAGTCAGATATTAACAGTTGTTGGCATAATTATAAAAACAAAATGTATGTATTAGCTATCTCTTCAATATAAAATCACCTTTATGTCTTGTTGATGTGGTACTGAACAACTTTCATGTTTAATTTTCTTTGTAACTTTTACACTTCTGTGGGTTGTAAACTTTGTTCTCCGTAATTTAGCTCAGGTAAAAACTATTCATCCAGGAACTCTGCAGGTGTCACGAGGTGTAAAATTGCACTGAAGGTACGTATTATTGAGTTAGAAGTAAAAAATAATCCATTCCATTTCTGCAAAACATTAGGTAGATAGGTAAGCCTCAAGCTAACACAAGAGTATCATTTGTGAATGGAATTGACAAAGTTGACAGTTCAGAACCGTATGCATAAGTCCAACACAAAACTGGCAGTGTTATTGATGTGCCTGCAAGGTATCCAGTTAATAAATTTGATAGAGACTGTTTTATTTATTTATTTATTTATTTTTGTTACTAACATCAAATGTACACACTCTCAAGGAGGAGATATAGACTGTGCAAGAGTACAGAAAGTACTGGGAGCCACAGGAATTACTTGTTCTTAAAGGAAAACTCCACCCTAGAACTAAAAAAATATGTTTTTTTTCAGTCTGTCTTTGTTTCCTGACGTATTTTAACACTTGAAAATCACTCTTAAGTGCTTTATTTCTAATTTTAGCCTGTTTATCACAACATGGCTATCGATGGGGCTTGTTATATCAGCGTGATCTTCTGCTTCAACCAGGGTTGCCAGATTTCCAGCAACGCAGGTAGGGACAAAAAAAAAGAAGGTCTCTCACGTCAAAGTGAAGACCAAAAAAAAAAAAGGTCTTCGGCAGCAAAAAAAAAGGTCTTTAATGCGGAACACAGTTCCGCATTAAAGAACTAAATAACTGAGCTCACTCTACCTGCAATAAACACGGAGCTTCTCGTGTTTAATGCATTGCAGTTCCGCATTAAACACGAGAAGCTCCGTGTTTAGCGATTTTTGATTGGCCCGTATACTGGCATATGGGCCAATCAAAACACGGAGCTTCGTGTTTAATGCGAACACAAACTCCGTGTTTAGCAATTTTGATTGGCCCGTATGCCAGGTATACGGGTCAATCAAAAAAAAAAAAAAAAACAAACAAAGTGGAGGCTGGCCGGGATTTAAACCGGCAGGGCGGGACTCGGGATCAGGCTACTGATCTCGGGACAGTCCCGCCCAAATAGGGACGTCTGGCAACCCTGGCTTCAACCCTTTCTCTTTCCCATAAAGCATTTCAAGTCTTCTTTCTATGTCTCATGTATGCCAGACATAAGGAAGTAACTGTGAATTCCCATGCCATTGACATATAATGGGAAATGTGTGACTCACTGTCAGGGCTGCTTCTTTTCTGTTGCTAATCACTCTCATTTATGTTTTGCTCAGGGCTTGCTTTACACTATACTATGAAGTTATCCAGTTGCAGGCAGAAAAAAAGCTAAATTGGAGGCCATTGTTCTAGGTGTTCTTTTGTAGTCCAACATGAATTGACAGTCCCTTCCCCCCACACTACTGCAGAGTTGTTAAAACTGTCACTGCAATTCACAACTCAGAATTGAAAGGAAGGGACTTCTGATCTAAATTTCTTCTCCTCTGCCTATAGATAACAATTATGTATTTATTTTATTAAAGCCGCGATGGTGCAGCGGTAGCGTTGTCTCCTCACAGCAAGAGGTTCTCCCGTTCGATTTTTGGCTGGAGTGCCTTCTTTGTGGAGTCTGCATGTCCTCCCCACGGTCGAGTGGTGTTCAAAAGACGTGTGAATGGGCGTGCCTTCGTTGAAGGTTGGGCGTCGGGCTGGCACTTCAGCACCATAAAAATCGACTGCCAATCATTAGCAGACCAGAGTTCAGCTGTGGCGACCCCTAACCGGGAAAAGCCGAAAGAAAAACAACAACTTTGCCAGCAGCTATTCCTTAAACTGCATTAGTAATTTTTCTTTGAGCCACTCCTATCTTTGTGCATATTTTCAATCATAATGTTACTCTCCTCAGCTATTGAGTTGTTAATGTGCAACAGACACACTAGTCAGCCAGAGTCTTTTATATTTTCACATTATACCTTATGCTACGGTCTCTCCAAAACTAAGAAAGAAATGTGTGAAATTTGCATGAAACACCACTTAGGAGGCTTGCAACCTTCAGTAAATTGAGGATTGCAGCATCCAGTTCGCAGTTGCACTAACTACACTTGTCAAGTCAGGAAGTAAGTGCACATGACTGAATTGCTATTTACAGTGTCATGAGTACAGAGCGTCAATTTTTCCTTCATAATTTTCCTGTCTACCTTTGTACAAATCACTATACCAGGCCATGCTCTGTGGCCTTTTGGAATATCGCACAACTAAGTTCTCCAGCATACTGCATCTGGAGATCCAAAAGCATACTTCAGAGCACAGACCGACAGCAACACTTAAGGAGCTGCTGGAATATCTGGCAAGTACTGGTTGTGTACTACATGTAACAACAATTGCCTGTATTCTCCATATGTCTGGAGTATGGGTGGGGTTGAAAGATGGAAACCTTTTCCTACACAGAAAAATATCCAGGCTCGACTAAAATTTGCAAAACAATACATTGTCTCTCAAAAGCATGTGGGAAAATGTATTATGGTCTGAAGAGACCCAAGTTGAACTTTTTGGCCACAATTCCAAAAGGTACATGTGGCGCAAATGCAACACTTCACATCACCAAAAGTGCACCATCCTGGTGACAGTATCATGCTTTGGGGTTGCTTTTCTTCAGCTGAAACCAGGGCTTTAGTCAAGATGGAGGGAATTATAAACAGTTACAAATACCAGTCACTTTTGGCCCAAAACCTTCGGGCATCTGCTAGAAAGCTGAAGACAGAGGAATTTCATCTTTCAACACAATGACCCCAAGCATACAATCCAGTTCAACAAAAGAATGGCTTCAACAAAAGACAATTAAAGTTTTGTAATGGCCCAGTCAGAGCCCAGACCTAAATCCAAAAAAAAATCTGTGTGGTGACCTGAAGAGGGCTGTACACCACAGATGCCATTGCAATCTGACACATTTGGAGTGCTTTTCAAGGAAGAGTGGGCAGATATTGCCAACTCAAAATGTGTCATACTGCTACACTCCTACCCAAGAAGACTGAATGCTATAATTAAATCAAACGATGCTTCAGCAAATTATTAGTTTAAGGGTGTGCACACTTATGGAACCAGCCTAATGTACATTTTTTATTTTTTTTATATATTTTTCCCCAAACAGATTTGTTTGTTTTTCAAATGAACTGCACAGGTTATAGTCACATTTCAGTTGTGAAAATATTTGAAATGATTTTGTTGTGGTCTCATTTTTTTTACATCAAAAAAATCTGGCATTTTAACAGGGGTGTGTACACTTTTTTATATCTACTGTGCATATTATACACACACACACACACACACACACACACACATATATATATATATATATAACATTTTTATTTCTAAAGATTATACATGACTATTGGTAGGACATGCATTTCTGCTGTGGATTCAAACATGCTCATCCTGCTGGGGCAGTACAGTGTTAGATTCTCTGTCCAGTCATCTGACCACCATAGAAGCCTATGCCTTGGTCTGCATGAAGTCTCTGAAAAAATTTTACCAATGTTTACAATGAATGAGGATCATTTCTCTTGTCTTCCCTTCAAAGCATTCAGCACAGTTAGGAGTCGAAGGAGAGCTGACACCTCTTGATAAATTTGCATATGCTTTGTGGAAAATGGTAATGTTCAGTAAATGTTCAGAAACCTGGCTACTAGGTCTTTACAGTCAAATTAACAACAGGTAATACAGAAGAAATACAGAAAATGTCTGTGTATAAACACTGTACCCCAGCATGTATTCTTCTCTGATGCAGCTGACTCAATGCATTCAGTGTCCTTACATTATGATATGTTGGCTCACTGCTAAATGCCAGCAAGAGAAATACCAGCGTAAGACTGGAAGTAAACATGAGGCATCAGTGATTTGAGTGTCGGTGTCGATGTGTCTCTACTGACATTATATAGACACCTCTATTTCATAAATGGAAACATAAGGTGGACATATGCCTTATCCCAGTCATCTGCTCTCTGTGTATAATCAAACATGTTCTACTCATAGGTACCTAAAATACCTTGCATAATGATATGCAGGATCAGCAGTACATGCCAGCAGCAGAAATACCAATGTCAAAGTTGTAGACAGTCATTCAATAGTCATCGTTGCTGTGTCTCTACTGAGATTACATACAAATCAATATTTTATACCAGTAACCTATAATCCTTTACACTGCGGTGGTGGTGCTGCGGTAGCGTTGTTGCCTCACAGTAAGACGCTGACTGGTTCGATTCTCAGCTACAGCGTCTTCTGTGTGGAGATATGCGTGAGTGGGCGTACCTTCCTTGAAGGTTGTGCATCAGGGCTGGCAACTCGGCACGTAAAAATCTACTGCCAATCATTAGCGGACCAGAGTCCTGCTGTGGCGACCCCTGACAGGGAAAAGCCTGAAGACACAAACAAACCCATAATCCTTTACATTCCAGGGTAAAGGTTGACATATGCCATGTCAAATCATTCATTGGCCATGTGTAATCACACATGTTGTAGTTATAAGGCACTGGAATCAGATGCACATAATGTCCCACACAGAGACATGACTGTGTGGTATGATTAGATTTTCCAGATGGGTATGTACCTATCCGTAAGCAGTACTGTACCATTAATAAGAATAATTCTGTACTATGGACCAAAACTAGTTGCTTCAAAGCTTGTGTGTGTGTGTGTGTCAGGTGTCATAATATGGCTATTCAGTGCCTGTCTGCCATGGGTTGATATGGTCAATAACCCATAAACCAGTTCCCTTGGCTTCCAGCTTCAGGTTAAGCCACTGTCATACCACATAGAGGCTTCAATAGCCAGTGTCACACGACACAAAATTCATGTCTTAAAAATAGCCTCATTAAAAAAAAAAAATGTTACTCATGTTGGTCTCCATGATTATCCCACATCAGCATTCACATACATGCATATGTATTTGTAAGTATAGGTATAATATATATATATATATATATATATATATATATATACACACACATATATATATATATATATATATATATATATATATATATATATATATTTACATATATTTATAGTATTAACAGTAGAAGAACCCTGGCAGGAATGGGACAAAAAGAAAAATGACAAAAATAAACGAAAATATTAAATAGCTACATAAAAAAGCCCAAAAAGTGAATCTCAGTGATGAGAAACACTATTTCTCCCAGTAGGTAGCATACGGCTAAAAGTGTCGCAAATAATTTTTGACATACCTTCTCTCCATAAGTTCAGACAGCTAGGTGAATGTGTAACTACTACAAGATGGCTGACTGCCTTTTTTTCCCCTTGATAATTACCCCTATGGATTAGTTAAACTGAAAAATTCACAAGAGTTACTCTGAGTGCAGTTAACTATGAGAAATACCCATGTTACAGTTATCGCAGCAACAGATACCCATGCCTTCCCCCAGATATCCACAGTTCATCCTCACGTATACATGGGTAATGCCAAACGCATCTCAAATGCCTGGTTATGGTTTACTATCTACCCATCCATAGGTAGTCAATAAATGCGAATAAAAATAAGGAATACTTTGGAAGACTTAAATTAAACCATGAAAATAGCTTTGACATCTAGGAACAAAATTCAAGCTATAAAACAATTTGCTGTTCCTGTCATATCTTAGAATTTTGGAGTGATTGAGTGGACACAAAATGCATTGGAAAGATTAAACAGGAAAACACAAAGGATGTTTCAGGCTCACTAAATGCTTAAAAAAAAAAATCACTGCGTACCAAGATTACATTTTAGCCATTCCGAAGGAGCTTTGGGTCTCCTTGAAATTGATTACATATATTGATCTGCAATCGTGGGAAGGCAGGCATATCTGCTGACCTCACAAGAACCTAACATAGAGAAAGTTTTGAAACATGAGAAGAAAAACAAATCTAAGATGACTTCTGCTTAGTCTAGCAGAAGCATATCAGCGTCAAGCAGGAATGGAAATCAAACCGGAAGTAGATAAAAATCAGGCAACAACTGAATGTGCCAAAAAAAACAATGGAAAGAATGCAAGATGAAGGACCAGATGAGAAGTCAGGAATTGTGGAAAATGCATAAAGATTGTTGCAAGTATAGAAAACCTCTGGAAGAACCTCATGTTGATCATGATCGATTACAGAAATGGTTAGGCAAATTCAAACCAAGACATGCACAGTTATTAATGGCGGCCCAAGACTACGGGCTATGTACACCTTGGTTTACAAAGTCCGTTGATCACATGTGAGAGACAGACAAATGTAGGATGTTATGTAGTCCAATCTCACCTACATTCTTACCCGTGGGTTCAGAGCCAAACCTTGGCTCCGACTCTGCCATACTCTAGCTCGAAGTCTTTCAATTGGCTGGGCTAAGAGGTATCCCATGCTGCACTGCTCACGTTCCCCATATCTCGTTTGCCACTCGTAAGCTCAGACGTGGTCTCACTCTTGGCTTTGGCTAAGTATAACTTTTTGTCTTCTTGACTAAAATTTTGACTAAAATTTTGATCCAAAAGCTATTTTCATAGCTAGGTGTGTTTGTTGTTGCTTTGTGGAAGCGTTTTTTGTGTGGCCTTTGTGGCATTTGTCTACTTTTTGTCTGGTATCCAGTCAGCTATCTCCCAACGGGCTAGGCCCGTTTAAGTTAGAGGACCTAGTCCTTCCCCTTGTTTTCCTGCCAGGAACGTTTGAGTTAGAGGTCCTTTTGTAGTGTCTGTAGTTTATTAGTTTAGTTCCCGCGCTTGTGCTGGTGTCTGTTTTACTGTTGGTTGTGTTAGTATCCTGCCAACCATGTCTAAGGATACAAAAGAACATAAGACTTCGGGCTTTAAGAAATGTAGTAAATGTGGGTACAGGATGTCGATTACTGATGGGCACTCTGTGTGTGTTTATTGCTTTGGTGGCTATACACCTTCAGGAGTCTTGTGTGTTTTGTCACGCATTCAGCCCTCATGTTCTTCAAGAAAGGAAGAACAAACTAATTCTGAAGGGACTACTGAAACCCTCTTTTGAGGAACATTTGGAGAGGTCTTCTAGTGCTAAGTCCTCTCCCTCTAAAAGAGACAAAACATCCAAAGCAAAAAAATGATCTCCAGCTCCGTCTGTCTTAGCGGAGCCTCCAGAGAAAGTTACTAAGTCTACTGTGGCATCCTTGGCTCCACTGTCTTCGGTGCCAAAGGAAGCTTGTTAACCGACAGAACTTACATCGGCTCCCAGCCTCTCGGAGCCGATGTCGGAGATACTAGTTTGGAGCCAGTCTCCAGTTTTCAGACCGGTTTCTCCTTCTCGCAGGTTTCCTTCAAAGAGGAGGTCTAGATTTCCTACCTTGTCCTCTAGGTCCTCCAGGACACTCTCTGATGTGGATAGAGTGGTACAGAGACTGCTTCACTCACCGGTGCTGGCTAAATTGCTTTCGGCTCCAGCCCCATCACCCATCCATCTTCGATATCTCCAAATCTCAGCCTTCGGAGCCAGAGTGGTCGGCGCCGTCTGATGCTTCTAGGTCTGCTCCGATAGCCCATCTTGGCTTATCAGCTCCGATCCCGTCGGCTCCGTCCACATCGTCCAGGACTCATGGTTCCTCGGTCGGACCCGAGGGGGAGGTCTCAGGATGCTCTTCGGCTCCTAGCCTCCCTCTCGGTGCTTCGGCTCGGGTGAGCCTGACCCTTGCTTTGGCTTCAGACCTTGCCCTTTCTGCTCCGAGGTCTTCCACGGTTGGTCGATCCTCGGAGCCGGGGGGACCAGCTTTCGAGGTCATGCGGAGTGTGCTGGTCAGGTCCTCAGCTGCATCATACAGCACTGACACTGTACCCCCTCCAGCTCCAGTATCAGTCTCTGATCGCCCTCTATCTTTGGACAGCGGAGACCCAAGGCCTCAGGATACCTCCATGAGTGGTCCCCCCAGAGCTTTTGCCTGAGGAGCCTCCCAGAAAAAGAACGTGCAAGAGGAAGCACATCGACTCCCAGGAAGAGTCTCTCTCATCGGACACCGAGCTCGAGGAATCAGAGGGGTCCCCGAAGTCGTCCTCTGAAGATATCTCTTTCTCTGATATCCTAGAGATCTTGAAACAGAGAGGCAACTGGCCCTCTAAACCCCCCCCCCCCATCGAGGAGGAGTCTGTGTTCCTGAAGGCCTTTGGGGTTCAGCCTTCCTCCTCCTGGGTCTCTCCACCCTTCGATGAACTTCTGGATCTAGTTTGTCGGAGGGTGTGGGTACCCCCTGACACTGTGGAACCAGTCCCCAGGAGACCCAATAAATTTCTGTCTGCCCCCTCTGACAAAGAGTTTCTCATGAAGGGCGTTCCAGTAGATGCCATGGTGGTGGCAGCGGCCACCAAGAAGGAACTGGCTGAGACTTCATCTACCGTCTATCCCCCCTAACAAGGAGTTTAGGACCATGGACCAGTATGGGAAGCATATGTTTTCTTCAGCGGCCTCTACACTGCGGTCACTGAATTATTTGTCACGGCTCCAAAGAGATCTCCTGAAAGAGCTGGGAGATGCTCTGCAGGGGAACATTTCTGACGCAGTGGCTCAGAAAGTCAACACTTAGATGTCTACCCTAAATTCTATTGCTAACTCCTCCATGAGGCTGATCTCTTATGCAGCCGAAGGAGTGAGTAGGGCAGCGAGTTCCGGAGTTTCTCTCAGGAGGCACACCTGGATGCGCCTTTGTAATTTCGCGGAGGTCTTCAAGTCTACACTCACCAAAGCCCCATTTGATGGTTCCTCGTTGTTCGGAACCAAGGTGAAAGACACTCTCACTAGGTGCGAACAAGAGGGAAAAACTCTGTCTGCCGTGGGAGTCTGTTTTTCCATGCCTTCTAGACCTTATCCCAAGGTCCAGAAGAGTGGGAAAATGTGGTTCAAGAAATTGCAGAGGTTTTCTCATGACGCCCAAAGTGATTCCCCCTCCAGAGGCAGGGGAGGGGGTAGTAACTCAGGTAGACGCCGCCCTAGAGGCAGAGGAGGCTCGCATAACCAGGGAGACTGTGATTCCTTTCGTGGTTCTCCCTACCAGCCCTCCTCATGGAAGGCCCGACTGCGCGTTTCCAGAGCCAGTCGGAGGTCGCATTTCACTATACCCAGAAGCCTGGCAAGACATCATCCAGGACCAGTAGGTATTAAAAATAATTTCCGGAGGATATCACATCCCCCCCCCCACCAATCAAAAGAATCCCAGCTGTTCCACCAAATCAAAGGGATTCTGCAGCTTCAGAGGTTAAAAAGCTGCTAGAAAAAGGAGCCATCCAGCATCTCCCCTCAGACCAGATATGATTAGGGACTTACTCCAGATTCTTTTTGGTGCCGAAAAGAACAGGGGATCTGAGACCCATCTTGGATCTCCGCCGCTTGAACCTCCATGTGAAGAAGTCCGAGTTCTGAATGGTCACGTTGTAATCTATTCTCCCATTGTTGGGAAAAAAAGTGTGGATGTGCTTCATTGACCTCAAGGATGCTTACTTCCACATAAAGATGGACAGGGCATCCAGAAGTCATCTACGCTTCCGGCTGGGGGCCAGTCATTTTCAGTTTCGTGCCCTGCCCTTTGGTCTCACCACAGCCCCCAGGGTGTTCACCAAATGTATGGCAGTGGTGACAGCTCACTTGAGACGTCAGGGATTCCAAGTGTTTCCGTACCTAGACGACTGGCTCCTTTCTGCCACCACCAGGCATCTACTACTACAGACCAGAGATGCCACTATCAAGCTGCGTCAACAATTGGGTATCACTCTAAACTGGGAAAAGTCTGTCTTGTTGCCCTAGCAGTGTGTCACCTTTATAGGCACCGAGTTATACACCGTGCTCATGAGGGCATTTTTACCACAAATAAGCATTCAAGTTTTGCAACAACAAGTATACGCTTTGCTCCCTCAAAAAAAAGTGAAGGCAAAAACGGTTCTCAAATTGTTAGGGACTATGGCTGCGACAATTATGCTGGTTCCTCTTGCGAGGCTTCACATGAGGTTCCTTCAGTGGCTACTTTTTGCCCAGTGGTCTCTACAGCATCTTCCGCTTTCTCATCTCATAATGATCACAGACAGGTGCAAGTAAGATGTACGCTGGTGGCTTCACTCCAGCAATCTCAATGCAGGAAAACCATTCGTCCCATCCCCTCCTGTTGCCACAGTGACCACGGATGCCTCCCAGATGGGGTGGGGGGCATTATCTTGGCAGGACGGTCCAAAGCACATGGCAGGAACACGAGATAGTCTGCATATCAATATCTTGGAGATGAGAGCAGTGCTATTAGCGTAGCAAGCACTTCAGAGCTTTCTTCCTCTCGGGATAATTGCGATCCACTCAGACAATATGTCAGCGGTATGGTATCTGAACAGACAGGGAGGAACCAAGTCGTTTCCCCTTTGCAGAGAGGCCATTCGAGTGTGGCAGTGGGTAGTGTCTTCCCAACCTTTTCTTGTAGCAACGCACATTCCGGGGAAGTCCAGTGGGATTGCTGACAAGTTGAGTAGAGCTATTCTGATGCCTCACGAGTGGTCCCTGAACAGTCAAGTTGCGGAGCAGATTTTCTGAAGATGGGGTCAGCCTTGCTGCGATCTATTTGCCAGTCTCCTCAATACCAAGTGCAGCAGCTACTTCCCCCTTATCCCCCCTCCGGGGGAGTCACCCAGGGACGCTCTAGTTCACGATTGGCCTTCCGGTCTACTTTGCCTTCCCTCCTGTTCCTCTCTTGACAAAGGTTATTCAGAAAGCGCAGTCTTTGGGAAGCAGAATAATTCTGATTGCTCCACACTGGCCTCGTCAGATTTGGTTCCCCTTTCTCCATCCCTATCTCATGTGCGCCCCCTGGATTCTGGACCCACAGCCAGATCTTCTGACTCGTATGTCAGGGCAGTTCCATCCTTCTCTTCAGACCCTCTGGTTGACAGCCTGGCTACTCCACTTCCATCACTAGTCAGGCTTCATCATTTTCCTCTGGAAGTGATTCATATTCTGTCTTCTTCCCATAAGCCTTCGACTAGAAAGATTTATTCCAGTAAATGAAGAAGATTCTAAATCTGGGCTCAGGCAAGACAAATTGATCCTTATACAGCTCCAATTTCTTCAGTTCTGGAATTTTTCTCCATGCTTTTCAATCAGGGGTCAGCAACCACGACCATTAAAGTACAGTTGGCCGCTATTTCCACCTTTCACGTCACTAATGAACCCAGTCTAATGGTGCATAGACTTTGTAAGGCATTCTTGAAAGGCACTATGTTGCTTCGCCCTCCAGTCTTTGACCCGGTCATGCCTTGGGACCTAAAATGTCTCACCTCTTCCCCCTTTGAGCCTGCAGCTACTTGTGACTAAAATTTTTGACTTGGAAAACTATCTTTTTGGTAGCCATCACTTCAGCTAGACGTGTCTCGGAGCTCCAAGCTTTGTCTATCAGACCGCCTTACTTGATTTTTCACAGGGACAGGGTTTCCCTCAGACCAAACCCTTCCTTTGTGCCAAAAGTGGCTTTGGTTATTAATCTCAACCAATCCATTGAACTGCCTGTATTTTTTCCAGAGTTCCCTAATAGGGCAGAATTTAAATTTCACCAACTGGACGTTCACAGGCAGTTGCGTTTTTATCTGCATAGAACGAAGGATCTTAGAAAATCGGATCAGCTATTTGTCTCATTTTCAGAAAATAAGATTGAGTCTCCTGTTTCCAAAGTGACCTTGTGTAGATGGATCTCTAGTTCTATTTCCTTCATTTATGCCTCAGGTGGTAAGGATTTACCATTTAGAGTGAAGGCTCATTCTACACGATCTATGTCTACCTCTACAGCATTTCAGGCCAGGATGTCTATGGATGATATTTGTGCTGCAGCTACATGGGCATCTCCTCACACCTTTATTACTCACTACAAATTGGATTTGGTATCCAGAGACAGATCTTCCTTTGGTTCCACAGTGCTCAGGAGTATTTTCCACTGAGCCTCACAGGGTTCAGGTGCTGGGGACGCTGTCCCAGGGGTAAGGATGTAGGCAAGATTGGACTACATAACATCAAGAAGTTATGTACTCACCATAACGTTCGATGTATGTAGTCCATCTCGCCTCACATTCTTACTTACCCTCCCGCCTTCCCCCATCCTGGAGGACCTAGAGGTCAGTTCTGGTTTCAGTACTCCTTTTATTATTGGAATGTTTTTGTTCCTTCTGTATGTGTTATGTGTATGGAGGGAGAGAGATAGAGTGTTTGAGTGATTGAGCTTGCAGCAAACAAGATCTGGGAAAAGGGAGCAGTGCAGCATGGGATACCTTTTAGCCCAGCCAATTGAAAGACTTCGAGCTAGAGTATGGCCGAGTCGGAGCCAAGGTTTGGCTCAGAACCAACGGGTAAGAATGTGAGGCAAGATGGACTACATACATCGAACATTATGGTGAGTACATAACTTCTGTTTTGCAAAACAGATTCGGAAACAGTCACACACCTCATTGCTGGTTGTGCCATCACAATGGCAGAAGGAGTGTATACTGAAAGGCATAAAAATGCAGTACGACTGTGGCTGTGGGGATTGTGCAAACACTATGGTGCTGAATGGGGGGGGGGGGCAGTAGAAATATGAGGCAGAAAGCGTCATAGAAAATGATGAAATCTACATCACATCACATCACCCATCACCAACAGTTCAAAAGATAGATGCTAGGAAAGTACCAGTAGTAGTCCATGAAAAAAAGACAAAAGTAGCATTGATCATTGAATGTGCCACAGCCACTGACTACATTGTCTTGGGTACAGAGAGACACAATGTTAGAAAATATCAGGATTTGCAGGCAAAAGCCAAAGCAATGTGGAAGAAAGATACCCAGAGAATTCCAAAATTAGTAGGGGCAACAGGTCTTATAAAAGGAGTCTAACATCGTACTTACATATGTTAGCAATACATGTAATCCCATACGAATTAGATAAGGAGTCATTACTGGGCACATTGCAGGTGATTAGAAGAGCACTTTTGGCTGACAGCAAAGACTGAAACAATTCTGACTGAATGGAGTGCTGGATGTAACCTCTCAACAGAATGTTTCACTAGTAAAACTAATTGAGTGTCAAGTTTTTAGCCAATCTGTGGACTTTATTTTTTAGTTGTTATTGTGTGCAAATAATTATAGATTGAAGATGGAAAAGAATGGCCAGTACCATGACCCAGTAACCTAATGGTAATGGTGGGATTGGTGTTATGTGCCCCTGCTGGCCAGTATGTGCCCGCCATGAAGCCTAGCAGCCCCGGGTCAATAAGCACTGGCCGGCCATTACACAGTTGCCCAGCATGGGTTACCTGGGAAAGCAAAGAAGAGGGCATCTGTGGCACTCGACCAGGTTCAGGTAAAGACGCCAGTAGATGGCACAAAGAAACTGTATCACGTTGTAAGGCAAAGACAAATAGATAAATAAGGGAGTCATACACATACTATATCCTCCTGGATTCCATAGGCCTTTGTTTTATTATTCTTTTCTAGGGCAGTGGCTCCATAGGAGCCTTTCTTCAGGGATTTACTTACCATCTCCATCCTTGAAGCTGATACTTGGTGTTTGGTTCACACTTTGGCAAAACATGACAGACTAGACGTCATTTCCAGGCCAGGGCAGGTTTTGCCAAGACAATCTTACATGGGTTTGTTGGGGGTTCCTTTTTGCCTTCTTACTCCCTGCCTTCACTGTAGCTCTTCTACTCTTCCAGAACAGATGAATACTGCTACAGTGATATGGAAGTACGTAGTACAGTTGTGTAAAATCTTACTGTAACAGTAGGTGTCCTTTTTTCACTGCTGCAGTATTCACTCCCTCACTCCTACCCCCAGTTCTTTTTCTCCTTTTCCATGGTTGGTATTTTACTTCTGGCCAAGAGGTTCTTCTCCTTCCCTTTGTTTCTGTTTTCTGGATGTACATGTTTTCCATGTTCTTTCCACTGGGGGACCTGATTCTTCTGGGGCACTTCAGTTATGGGTTGGAAGCATTCGTACATCTTTCTGCCCTACCCTTGTTCTGGGAGCATAACTTATTATGTATGGTCCTCCAATGTAATACACGCATTAGTATACTGGCTGGATGTTGGGCTATCCCTGGCAGGATATCCCAGAGGTGATGAATACTGTGACAATGAAAAGAAGGGCATCTATTTTAGTGTTAAGATTTTACACAACTGTACTGTATTTTAATAGATGAAAAGCCCTGACCCTGACCCTCTACTGAATCATAAAGACTCATGAGGGGTGATCTCTGTTTAGGCTTCCGTGATATGAAAGATCAAGCATTCTTTGAACTCCTCCATCTAAATATAACTAGTGGTCAAGCATATCCATGTTCTAGAAACTTAAACCTGTACTACTACCACATCAACAATTACATCACCAAGCATGTCGCTAACCCATCATATTCCATCTGTGAAATATGCTGCCCTTACATGTAAAGCAGAGTACTTCCCTAGTAACCTTTAAAATCAGACAAGATGACCGGATGGGCAAATATAAATTTTCACCCAGGATAAGGAGAAAAAAATGAAGTTAATGGGAGACATTGTTAATCTCTCATCAGCACTAGGTGATATAGCTGCAATTCTCAAAAGCCATAAGCTTAGGAAGAATCTGTGAAACTATGAATTGTCCTATATCTTAGATAAATTTCTACTCCTTCTGCTGTTAGAAGGTGCACTGGGGGGTTATATAACTTATGAACCCATTCAGCAATGTTGCCTTGCTCTTACTGAAGCTGAACCTGTCACCACCAGAAACTTCCTCCGTAATCTGTTACTCTTCCCAGTTGCCCATGTGCCCATGTCCACTGTTGCAGTCATTCATTGTAATACTTGATTCTTATCCTTCTTGAGATGGTGGCTGTAGGCTTGGATATGACCTTGATACCCCCCATACATCCAAGCTTCTTATACCCTTGGATCAGCTCCGTCTCATTGTGGCTCTGTTGTCCACTATCTGTGGTGCTATTTATTGGTCCCAAAGTAAACTATGATTTGTAGCCTGAAACTAGACTTCCCTATTACTTTTCTTACAACCTACAATGATGTTCTTCATCTCACATTGCTGCAGTCCTTACACTTGGGTAGTCCGCTGCCCTCAGTCGGCCCGAATATCAAAGTATAAGGCTGACGTCGGTCAAGGCGCATTTGACTGACATCAGGACGTCAGGGTACAAATGCGCATGACCGACGTCATATCCTCAGTCTTTTTTGCCGCATGGTCCGATGCAGAAGCAGCATTGCAAGTGCCGGTTGGCGTTCTGAGATTTTTCGATTTCGAAGTTTCAGACCGAGTTCAAAGTTGGCTAAGTACCCGTTGGGGAATATTTTAGTTTTTCTTGCCTCAGTGATTTACCGGATGTCAGAAAAGTCAATAATTGCATTTCTTGTGGGAAACAGATACCGCATAGAGATTATCATACTTTGTGTATTCCTTGCTTAGGGCCTGAGCACGACGTTGTTTGCTGTCGCTCTTGTGCTAGATTCAATAAACGCACTATAAAGAGAAGGTTGGATTGTGCCAGGTTAGTCTTTGGGAAGCGGTGCAATTATAAAATGCCGTCGGATGCTCCGACGCCCGCTTCTTCGAAGAAGCGCAAGGACAAAGCAGTTAAGCCTAGGCTAGAAGAACCGTCTGTACCGGATGCCGGTTCTTTAGAGGTGTCGGTGGAGCCGGTGGCTCCACCGGAGGTTTCTTTGGGTTCTCAGGGAGAGACTTTATTATTGCAAGATGTGGCCTCTCAGGAGGCAGGTCAGGCTGAAGGGGCTTCTCAGGTTACTATACTCCCCTCCCTTCCTAGGGTGGCTAGGCCCTCTCCTTCTGTTTCCAAGGCTTCTCCCAGAGGCAGGCCAGGTTCAACTTCAGTTGGTGTCACCCCTAGTTCTTCTGGAACTGTGCCCAAGAAGCATATGCTTAAAATGGCAGAAGATTTGATTTCTTTGATTAGGGGTTCTTTGCCCCCTCCTGATAAGAGACCTAGGGTGGAGCCTGAGCCTGGGAGTTTTGAGTAGGCTTCGGATGTTTCAGAGTCTTCGGCTGAAGACTTGCAGGAGTATTCTCCTTATTCTGATTCTGATGTGGATGATTCTACTCCTTCTGCTTCTCCTCCTGAGGATTTTTCTTTTCAGAAACTCTTCATTCTATGAGGGAGCATTTTAAGTGGGAAGGTCAGGACTTCTCTGATTCCAGGAAAAGGCTTAGAGAATTTTTGTTTTTACCCCAGCATAGGCCTTTGGCTATACCTCCTGTTTTAGATGTGGTGGAAGATGTTTTTGCAGAGGCTTCTCTTAATCCTGATTCTTTGCCTCCTGCTCCTGTTAAACCGGATAGATATTACAGGGTGCCTGAAGCTCATAAGTATCTTTTTAAGAGTCCTAGGGCAGACCCAGAAACTGTTAGTCAGGGGCCTAAAGGTGTTAAGGCTTCTGTTGTCAAGAATCCGGTTCCCTCAGACAAAGAGGCCAAGGCTTTGGATAGATGGGGAAAGAAAGTTTATACTTCTTCCACTCTAGCTATGAGGGCTTTGAATTGCCAGATGTTCTTCATCTCACATTGCTGCAGTCCTGACACTTGGGTAGTCCGCTGTCCACGGTCGGCCCAAATATCAAAGTATAAGGCTGACGTCGGTCAGGGCGCATTTAACTGACGTCAGGACGTCAGGGTACAAATGCGCATGACCGACATCATATCCTCAGTCTTTTTTGCCGCATGGTCCGATGCAGAAGCAGCATTGCAAGTGCCGGTTGGCGTTCTGAGATTGTTCGATTTAGAAGTTTCAGACCGAGTTCAAAGTTGGCTAAGTACCCCGTTGGGGAATATTTTAGTTTTTTCTTGCCTCAGTCATTTACCGGATGTCAGAAAGTTAATAATTGCGTTTCTTGTGGGAAACAGATACCGCATAGAGATTATCATACTTTGTGTATTCCTTGCTTAGGGCCTGAGCACGACGTTGTTGGCTGTCGCTCTTGTGCTAGATTTAATAAACGCACTATAAAGAGAAGGTTGGATTGTGCAAAGTTAGTCTTTGGGAAGCGGTGCAATTATAAAATGCCGTCGGATGCTCCGGCCGCTTCCTCGAAGAAGCGCAAGGACAAGGCAGTTAAGCCTAGGCTAGAAGAACCGTCTGTACCGGACGCCGGTTCTTTAGAGGTGTCGGTGGAGCCGGTGGCTCCACCGGAGATTTCTTTGTGTTCCCAGAGTGAGACTTTATTATTGCAAGATGTGGCCTCTCAGGAGGCAAGTCAGGCTGAGGGGCTTCTCAGGTTACTATACTCCCTCCCTTCCTAAGGTGGCTAGGCCCTCTCCTTCTGTGGCCAGGTTTAGCTTCAGTTGGTGTTACCCCTAGCTCTTCAGGTACTATGCCCAAGAAGCATATGCTTAAAATGGCAGAAGATTTGATTACTTTGATTAGGGGTTCTATGCCCCCTCCTGCTAAGAGACCTAGGGTGGAGCCTGAGCTGGGGGTTTTGAGCAAGCTTCAGATGTTTCAGAGTCTTCGGCTGAAGACTTGCAGGAGTACTCTCCTTATTCTGATTCTGATGTGGATGATTCTACTCCTTCTGCTACTCCTCCTGAGGATTTTTCTTTTCAGAAACTCTTCATTCCATGAGGGAGCATTTTAAGTGGGAGGGTCAGGACTTCTCTGATTCCAGGAAGCGGCTTAGGAATTTCTGTTTTACCCCAGCATAGGCCTTTGGCTATACCTCCTGTTTTGGATGTAGTGGAAGATGTTTTACAGAGGCTTCTCTTAATCCTGATTCTTTGCCTCCTGCTCCTGTTAAGCCGGATAGGTATTACAGGGTGCCTGAAGTTCATAAGTATCTTTTAAGAGTCCTAGGGCAGACCCAGAAACTGTTAGCCAGGGGCCTAAGGGTGTTAAGGCTTCTGTTGTTAAGAATCCGGTTCCTACAGACAAGGAGGCTAGGGCCTTGGATAGATGGGGAAAGAAAGTTTATACTTCTTCCACTCTTGCTATGAGGGCTCTGAATTGCCAGTTTCACATGTTGAAATACCAAAACTATCTCCTTTCACAATTGAAGTCTAAGGTTGATGCTCTGGCAGTAGGTATTGATTGTAAAGAGTTGCAAGATTTAGTACATGTTTCTGAACAGGTGGGTAAGCATTCTTTGCAATGTGGTTTTGATGCTGTACAGGCCTCGTCTAGGGTGGCTGCCACTGGGACTGTTCTTCGAGGCACGCCTGGCTGAGGGATCAGAATTTGTCTGAACATGTTAAAACAAGGATTTTAGATGCTCCTTTACAATCTGACGTGTTGTTTGGTCCTCCTGTTGAGACAGTCTTGAAGAAAATGGAAGACAAGGCTAAGTCTATGCAGACTGTTAAAGATTCTTTGCAGGTCCAGCCTCCAAAGTTTAGTAGAAATTGGCCTACTAAGGGGTGGACGTATCCTTCTTATGATTCCCAGTCTAGGGGTAGATCTAGACGTGGTAAGGGCAGAGCTCAGGGCTCTTTCAGGCCTAGAACAGGGAGTTCTCCTGCACAGGCTTCGGGTGAGGGCAGGGGTCAGTCCTTTCGTAAGCAGACCCAATGACCTACCTTTTCAGCTGCCAGAGCCTGCTCGTCTGGCAGCACCTTTGGGAGGAAGGTTGGCACTTTTCAAAGAAAATTGGAGTTTAATTACCCAGGACAGATGGGTATTGGATATCATACACCACGGCTACAGGTTTTATTTCCATACCTTGCCTCCTTTCAAAGGCATGCCAGACGTTCCTCCTCAACAAAGAATAGAGGCTCACAAACAGGTTTCTCTGTTGCTCCAACTAGGGGCCATACAGCCGGTCCCTCTGCCAGAAGTGGGCCTAGGATTTTATTCTCGCCTGTTCCTAGTACCAAAGAAGGGGAACACGTGGAGACCAATTTTGGATTTATCTATCCTCAACACTTATCTGGACATTCCCAAGTTCAAAATGTTGACGTTGCAGCAGCTTTTACCTCTGCTGGGCAAAGATCATTGGATGGTAACTTTGGATCTCAAGGAGGCTTACCTTCATGTTCCTATCAGACTCAGTTGCAGAAAGTATCTGCGTTTTCGAGCTGGGATTTCTCACTATCAGTTCTCTGCATTGCCCTTTGGCTTATCTACTGTGCCCAGAGTGTTCACGAACGTTCTGGCTCCAGTGATAGCTTTCTTCAGACTAAAAGGAATACAGATCTATCCTTATTTGGACGACTGCCTAATTCTGGCTCAAGGAAGGGAGGAGCTTCTTCATCATTTGGAATATGTGATAGCAGTGCTAAGATGCCTAGGGTATTCTGTGAACGAAATAAAGTCCAGTCTAGTACCCTCTCAAGACATGTGCTTTCTGGGTGTGAGACTGAATACAGCAGCCCAGATGGCCTTTTTAACCCCGGACAAACAAAAGAGTCTATCCCTTTACTTCCATCAACTATCTCATCAGTCCGGGCTGACTGCAAGGACAGTCCTTCAAGCCTTAGGGTTCATGGCATCTTGTATTCTGGTGCTTCCCAATGCCAAACTGCATATGAGGAAGCTACAATGGTATCTCAAAATGTATGGACACAGCACTGCCAGGATCTGGACACTGTCATTCAAATAATACCTTGCATTCAGAAGGAATTTTTGTGGTGGGCTCAGGAATGTCACCTAAACAAGGGACTCTCTGTGACCCGGCCAGAGGGAAGTCAGATTTTAACGACAGATGCCTCAGACAAAGCTTCGGGAGCTCATCTAAATGGAAAGTGGATACAAAACAAGTGGCCTGTCAGACTACAACATCTACATATCAACATGAAGGAGATGTTAGCAGTCCAGTTTGCATTAATAGCTTTCAAGGAATTCCTTCTTCCAGGACAGGTGTTGATTCTAACAGACAACACAACTGTCATGTGGTACATCAACAAGCAAGGGGAACGCATTCTTATCCTCTATGCAGGCAAGCAATGATTTTGTGGGAGACTGCTCTCAGTTTACAGCTCAATCTTCAGGCAAGGTTTCTGCCAGGAGCACAGAACTCCTTAGCAGATGTGTTGAGCAGACGAATTATGGATCCCCACGAGTGGAAATTGGATCCTCATGTATTTCAGAAATTGACAGTGTCATGGGGAACTCCAGACATAGATCTGTTCGCTTCTCCACTAAACCATCAGCTGCCAAAGTTTTGCACAAATAGGTTTCATCCCACAGCTTGGAGAGTGGATGCTCTTTCTTTCAATTGGAGCAATCTTCATGTGTATGCCTTTCCACCTCTGCCTCTCCTCCCAAAGGTACTTCTGAAGGTCAGACAGGACAAGCCAAGGATGATTTTAATAGCTCCAGATTGGCCTCGACAGTACTGGTACCCATTACTAAGAAGTCTAGTACGGAAGCCTCCATGGCCTTTGCCTTCGATTCCACACCTGTTGTCACAGGAGGACAGCCATTTGCTCAATGTCAAGCTTCACTCTCTGCACCTAACAGCCTGGCATATTCTGTTTTGAACCATAATGGGCCTCCACTTCCTCAGCAAGTTTTGAATGTTATTTTGGAAGCTAGAAGGCCTAGTACAAGGAAAGTGTACGCTGATAAATGGAAGAGATTTTTATTTTGGAGTGCAGCAAAAGATTTTGATGTTTCTGAGCCTAATTTGTGTGTGGCTCTTCAATATCTTACTGAGTTACTAGACAAAGGTTTGTCTTTCTCTTCTATTAAAGTTCATGCTGCAGCAATTTCAGTTCACTATGATTGCGACCAGCCATTGTTTTCTCATCCTTTGTTCAAGCAATTTCTTAGAGGGGCAAAGAATATAAGACCCCCACGAAGAGCTCCTACTCCTGCTTGGGATCTCAATTTTGTGTTGGAGAAACTCACTCTACAACCTTTTGAGCCTGCAGCTACTGCTGAGTTGAAATATTTATCATGGAAGACTGCTTTTTTGTTGGCCATTACCTCTGCAAGAAGGGTTTCTGAATTACAGGCCCTTATGGCAGTTGAGCCTTTCTTGATTTTCCATAAGGATAGGGTATCATTACGTACTAATCCTTCCTTTATGCCTAAGGTGGTTTCTAGTGTGGCTTTAAACCAGACTATTCATTTGCCTACTTTTTATGCAAATCCCAAATAAGGGGGAAAAGATTTTGCACACTTTGGATGTACACAGGCAGTTGCGTTATTATTTGGACAGAACTAAAGGGTTCAGGCAGTCTCAGCAGTTGTTTGTTTCTTTTGCTTTGAGTTCTCAGGGCAAGCCTGTGTCAAAACAAACTATTTCTAAGTGGATTGGGTTTTGCATTGCTTTCTGTTATTCCCATCATGGCAAGGAGGTTCCAGCTGGGATTAGGCCTCATTCCACTAGGGCTACTGCCACTTCAACAGCTTTTTGAGGAGTGGCAACCAAGGATATTTTGGAGGCAGCTGCTTGGAGTTCTGTGCATACTTTCTCTAGGCTTTATCACCTGCCACTTTACTCTAAGTCCAGGGCTGGTTTTGCCACTGCGGTTTTGCAGGGCATTTTGGCAGCTCCTGCTTCCTTATAGTTAGCCATCCTCCCTTACCTCTGCTTTGGGATTCTACCCAAGTGTCAGGACTGCAGCAATGTGAGATGAAGAACATAGTACAGTTTTGTACCTACCATAAATGTAGATGTTCGAAGATCCACATTGCTGCAGTCCAATTTACCCTCCCTCCTTCCCCTCTGTAGTTGGAGGTGGTTGTGTGGGTTGGGTTGTACATATTGTGTATATTGTATATATATTATACATATAGTTAGTGCAAGGGTGGTTGGTTATTTGTTTGCTGTCTTTTGGTTTTGACCTTTATTTTTAAGGTCTTCTGACATCTGGGGCAAGAAAAGACTGAGGATATGATGTCGGTCATGCGCATTTGTACCCTGACGTCCTGACGTCAGTTAAATGCGCCCTGACCGACGTCAGCCTTATACTTTGATATTCGGGCCGACCGTGGACAGCGGACTACCCAAGTGTCAGGACTGCAGCAATGTGGATCTTCGAACATCTACATTTATGGTAGGTACAAAACTGTACTTTTCACATGTTAAAATACCAAAACTATCTCCTTTCACAATTGAAGTCTAAGGTTGATGCTCTGGCGGAAGGTATTGATTGTAAAGAGTTGCAAGATTTAGTACATGTTTCTGAACAGGTGGGTAAGCATTCTTTGCAATGTGGTTTTGATGCTGTACAGGCCTCGTCTAGGGTGGCTGCCACTGGGTCAGTTCTTCGCAGGCACGCCTGGCTGAGGGATCAGAATTTATCTGACCATGTTAAATCACGGATTTTAGATGCTCCTTTACAATCTGATGTGTTGTTTGGTTCTCCTGTTGAGACAGTCTTAAAGAAAATGGAAGACAAGGCTAAGTCTATGCAGACTGTTAAAGATTCCTTGCAGGTTCAGCCTCCAAAGTTTAGTAGAAATTGGCCTACTAAGGGGTGGATGTATCCTTCTTATGATTCCCAGTCTAGGGGTAGATCTAGACGTGGCAGGGGCAGAGCTCAGGGCTCTTTCAGGCCTAGAACAGGGAGTTCTCCTGCACAGTCTTCAGGTGAGGGCAGGGGTCAGTCCTTTCGTAAACAGACCCAATGACCTACCTTTTCAGCTGCCAGAGCCTTCTCGTCTGGCAGCACCTTTGGTAGGAAGGTTGTCACTTTTCAAAGAAAATTGGAGTTTAATTACCCAAGACAGATGGGTATTGGATATCATACACCATGGTTACCGGTTTTATTTCCATACCTTGCCTCCTTTCAAAGGCATGCCAGACGTTCCTCCTCCACAAAGAATAGAGGCTCACAAGCAAATTTCTCTGTTACTCCAAATAGGGGCCATTCAGCCGGTCCCTATGCCAGAAGTGGGCCTAGGATTTTATTCTCGCCTGTTCCTAGTACCAAAGAAAGGGAACACGTGGAGACCAATTTTGGACTTATCTATCCTCAACACTTGTCTGGACATTCCCAAGTTCAAAATGTTGACGTTACAGCAGCTTTTACCTCTGCTGGGCAAAGATCATTGGATGGTAACTTTAGATCTCAAGGAGGCTTATCTTCATATTCCTATCAGACTCAGTTGCAGGAAGTATCTGCGTTTTCGAGCTGGGACTTCTCATTATCAGTTCTCTGCATTGCCCTTTGGCTTATCTACTGCGCCCAGAGTGTTCACGAAGGTTCTGGCTCCAGTGATAGCTTTCCTCAGGTTAAAAGGAATACAGATTTATCCATATTTGGACGATTGCCTGATTCTGGCTCAAGAAAGGGACGAGCTTCTTCATCATTTGGGTTATGTGATAGCAGTGCTAAGATGCCTAGGGTATTCTGTGAACAAAATAAAGTCCAGTCTAGTACCCTCTCAAGACATGAGCTTTCTGGGTGTGAGACTGAATACAGCATCCCAGATGGCCTTTTTGACCCCGGACAAACAAAAGAATCTTTCCCTTTACTTTCATCAGTTGTCTCATCAGTCCGGGCTGACTGCAAGGACAGTCCTTCAAGCCTTAGGGTTCATGGCATCTTGTATTCTGGTGCTTCCCAATGCCAAACTGCATATGAGGAAGCTACAATGGTATCTCAAAAATGTATGGACACAGCACTGCCAGGATTTGGACACTGTCATTCAAATAATACCTTGCATTCAAAAGGAATTTTTGTGGTGGGCTCAGGAATGTCACCTAAACAAGGGACTCTCTGTGACCCAGCCAGAGGCGAGTCAGATTCTAACGACAGATGCCTCAGACAAAGCTTGGGGAGCTCATCTAAATGGGAAGTGGATACAAGACAAGTGGCCTGCCAGACTACAACATCTACATATCAACTTGAAAGAGATGTTAGAAGTCCAGTTTGCATTAATAGCCTTCAAGGATTTACTTCTTCCAGGGCAGGTGTTGATTCTAACAGACAACACAACTGTCATGTGGTACATCAACAAGCAAGGCGGAACACATTCTTATCCTCTATGCAGGCAAGCAATGATTTTGTGGGAGACTGCTCTCAGTTTACAGCTAAATCTTCAGGCAAGGTTTCTGCCGGGAGCACAGAACTCCTTAGCAGATGTGTTGAGCAGACAAATTATGGATCCCCACGAGTGGAAATTGGATCCTCATGTATTTCGGAAATTGACAGTGTCATGGGGAACTCCAGACATAGGTCTGTTCGCTTCCCCTCTAAACCACCAGCTGCCAAAGTTTTGCACAAAGAGGTTTCATCCCACAGCTTGGAAAGTGGATGCTCTTTCTTTCAATTGGAGCAATCTTCATGTGTATGCCTTTCCGCCTCTGCCTCTCCTCCCAAAGGTACTATTAAAGGCCAGACAAGACAAGCCAAGGATGATTTTGATAGCTCCAGATTGGCCTCGACAGCATTGGTACCCATTATTGAGGAGCCTGGTACGGAAGCCTCCATGGCCTTTGCCTTCGATTCCACACCTGTTGTCTCAGGAGGACAATCATTTGCTCAACGTCAAGCTTCACTCTCTGCACCTAACAGCCTGGCATATTCTGTTTTGAACCTTTGTGGGCCTCCACTTCCACAACAAGTTTTGAATGTTATTTTGGAAGCCAGAAGGCCTAGTACAAGGAAAGTGTACGCAGACAAATGGAAGAGATTTTTATTTTGGAGTGCAGCAAAGGATTTTGATGTTTCTGGGCCTAATTTAAGTGTGGCTCTTCAATATCTTACTGAGTCACTGGACAGAGGTTTGTCCTTCTCTTCTATTAAAGTTCATGCTGCAGCAATTTTGGCTCACTATGATTGTGACCCACCATTGTTTTCTCATCCTTTGTTCAAGCAATTTCTTAGAGGGGCAAAGAATATAAGACCCCCACGAAGAGCTCCTACTCCTGCTTGGGATCTCAATTTTGTGTTGGAGAAACTCACTGTACAACCTTTTGAGCCTGCAGCTACTGCTGAATTAAAGTTTTTATCATGGAAGACTGCTTTTTTGTTGGATATTACCTCTGCAAGAAGGGTTTCTGAGTTGCAGGCCCTTATGGCAGTTGAGCCTTTCTTAATTTTCCATAAGGATAGGGTATCTTTACGTACTAATCCTTCCTTTATGCCTAAAGTGGTTTCTAGTGTGGCTTTAAACCAAACTATTCATTTGCCTACCTTTTATGCAAATCCCCAAAATAAACGGGAAAAGATTTTGCACACTTTAGATGTACACAGGCAGTTGCGTTATTATTTGGACAGAACTAAAGGGTTCAGGCAGTCTCAGCAGTTATTTGTTTCTTTTGCTTTGAGTTCTCAGGGCAAGCCTGTGTCAAAACAAACTATTTCTAAGTGGATTGGGTTTTGCATTGCTTTCTGTTATTCCCATCATGGCAAGGAAGTTCCAGCTGGGATTAGGCCTCATTCCACTAGCGCTACTGCCACTTCAACAGCCTTTTTGAGAGGGGTGGCAACTAAGGATATTTTGGAGGCAGCTACTTGGAGTTCAGTGCATACTTTTCCAGGCATTATCACCTACCACTTTACTCTAAATCCAGGGCTGGTTTTGCCACTGCTGTTTTGCAGGGCATTTTAGCAGCTCCTGCTTCCTTATGATTTGGCCATCCTCCCTTTCCTCTGCTTTGGGATTCTACCCAAGTGTAAGGACTGCAGCAATGTGAGATGAAGAACATAGTACAGTTTTGTACCTACCATAAATGTAGATGTTCGAAGATCCACATTGCTGCAGTCCAATTTACCCTCCCTCCTTCCCCTCTGTTGTTAGAGGCGGTTGTGTGGGTTGGGTGGTCAATTGAGTGTATATTGTCTATTGTATATATTGTACATATTTTTAGTGCTAGGATGGTTGGTTGTTGGTTTGCTGTCTTTTGGTTTTTGACCTTTGTTTTTAGGGTCTTCTGACATCTGGGGCAAGAAAAGACTGAGGATATGACGTCGGTCATGCGCATTTGTACCCTGACGTCCTGATGTCAGTCAAATGCGCCTTGACCGACGTCAGCCTTATACTTTGATATTCGGGCCGACCGAGGGCAGCGGACTACCCAAGTGTAAGGACTGCAGCAATGTGGATCTTCGAACATCTACATTTATGGTAGGTACAAAACTGTACTTTATGTCCAGGGTCACTCGCCACTATCTTAGCTGTGGTTGGACCTGTCCTATTTTGAACCCCAAGGTATTGAACCCCTTGGTGATAGAAGTGTTGATTATAAGTAGTAACTTGACTACATCCTAGTGTCAACTCTCTCATCCTTCCTAATTGCCATATAATGCCCTAGTTGGGTCACCTACATTCACCTCTCCTACATCCTTTAATCTTTCTTGCTAGCTATTGGTCCACCCTAACCCTTTCTTGTCCTCATGATTTGTCCTACTATACTCCACTTCTCCTCTTTTCTCTTTCTGACCTTACTGCCTTTCACCAATACATCCTTTGCTCCTGCTTCAGGGTCAGCACATAATTTTTATTAGTCTACCCTTTTCATCAGTGCTAACCTCTTCCTTCTTACCCCTAGCACCATCTTATTACTCACTCATCCTCTGTCACCAGATCTGACAGATATCACCTTAGCACCACATACTAAGTTTAAATCCTCACTCTCTGGGCTGTCTGCAGTCAGAATTAATTAGACCAAATAACTGAGCATACCAATGGATTCATGTCACGGGTCAGCTGATGGCATGTATATTCTGCCACTAAGTGGCTACGAATCAGTCTTGTGCATTCATACACACATTCAGACATTCATTGCTAACTCTCTCTCTCATACACACAAAGTTTGTTCTGCATTCACACACTCATTCATTGCTAACTCTCTCTCATACACACACACAAAGTCCGTGCATTCACACATATAGACATTCTGCTTTCACGCATGCACTCACTAACCGACATGCAATCTACAACGAGAAACCCAAGCATATACATACACACATGGAAAGACCGCCCGGCATACCTCTCGTTTGTACAGATTTTCACTGGAACATCAAGATGTATTACAGCCAATGTTTTAGGTCCGTTTCTCATGGAACTGTGGTTTTCTGACAATTTGGTGGAAAATAATTAATGATTGCAGTTAAAAGAAATGGCCAGAACTATAAACCAGCACACTACCGCCCCCAGTAAGAGCCCAAAAAAATAAAATAAAAAAAGAGCACTTCACTGTAATAAGCCAATC
Organism: Protopterus annectens; assembly: GCF_019279795.1. Lineage (NCBI taxonomy): Eukaryota > Metazoa > Chordata > Ceratodontiformes > Protopteridae > Protopterus > Protopterus annectens. The sequence continues at coordinate 261,747,702 of NC_056728.1, forward strand.
GATTCATTGTAAACAATCAGCTTATTACAGTTAGACCTATACTCCCAGCTCTTGTATTAAAGGAAAAAATATAAATAAATGCAAAATTAGTGGAGTTCCCTTTTTCTACACACACACACAGTCTTGTGCATTCATTCACACACTCAGACATTCATCGCTAACGCTCTCTCATACACGCACAAAGTCCATTCTGCATCTACACACTCATTCATTGCTAACTCTCTCTCACATACACAACAGTCGGTTCTGCATTCACACACTCATTCATTGCTCTCTCTCATACACACAGTCCGTTTTGCATCCACACACTTATTCATTGCTATCTCTCATACACACACACACACACAAAGTTTGTTTTGCATCCACACACTCATTCATCACTAACTCTCTCTCATACACAAGCACACAAAGTCCGTTCTGCATTCACGCACTCATTCATTACTAACTCTCTCTCATACACACAGTCTGTTCTGCATCCACACACTCATTCATTGCTAACTCTCTCTTACACACACACACACACACACACACACACACACACACACACACACGCACACAAAGTCCATTCTACATCCACACACTCATTTATCACTAACTCTCTCTCATACACACGCACACAGTCCGTTCTGCATCCACACGCTCATTCCTTGCTAACTCTCTCTCATACACACACACACACACACACACACACACACACACACACACACACACACACACACACACAAAGTCTGTTCTGCATCCACACACCCATTCATTGCTAACTCTGTCTTACACACACACACACACACACACACACACACACACACACACACACACACACACACACACACACACACACACACACACACACACACACACACACACACACACACAGAGTCCGTTCTGCATTTACACACTCATTCATTGCTAACTCTCTCTCATACACACAAAGTACGTTCTGCATTCACACACAGAGATTGTGCTTTCACCCATGCACTCAGTAACCCACATGCAATCTGCAACGAGAAACCCAAGCTCACACACACACCGCCCGGCATAATATGAACAGTAAAGATTTTCTCACAAATGTTGTTGTTCGCTGGCAAATAGGGGGTAAATTATTAAAGACTGGAGTTAGAAAATAATGGCAGACATTGCACATTTAGGCCTCGTAGGCTTCAGAAAATCCATGCTAATGCAAAAACTATTATTCTATCAACTTTCTAAGTTTTCTAATAGCAATATTTAAACAATACCCCTATTTCAGGCCTTTGTCTAAATTTCTTGTTCTAAGAGGTTGAGAGGAATAGGACCAATTGTAGTAACTGTTTAAAAAAAAAGTTCAGATACACTTACGGTATAACTGAAGGGACGGATTTGTATGCAGTACAAAGACTATACAATCAACTTACTCAAACAGTGCAGGTGATGTGAGTTTTCAAGCACTTTGGCTGCAGTTTCAGTAAAAGGAAATACTGGCTCTGATGATGTTTTCAGTCCTGAAGGAAACAGTGGTCAATATACAGATCCACAAGTAATCTGTAGCAGCTATTTACCGGGCCACCCTTAATAATGCCTATGTCACAGTGTGGGTGGAACATCAGGACAGGGGAACTACTGATTTGACTGTGTCAAAGTTACGTCACGAAGATGGAGATGAATTCCACCTGAAAGCATGCGATACAAAAGAGGGGGGGATGGGTCTCCCTGCCCTACGCTTGGGAAGTGGAGATGTATCGGATTGAATAACGTTTTAGTTCATTCCTGTAACAGCAGGTGGCTAGGCTGATTTTACAAAGATAAAAGAAAACTAGCGTTTGAGTTTAAATGTGTTTGAGCCTGGAGTTTTCCTTTAAGTTCACTTTACAGTGTTCGGGCCCAAAGGTGATAGTCGAGCACCAACTTCTTGAAATAAGAGTTGTAGGCTTCATTTCCAGTCCAGCTGCCCAAATTCTTTTTGAAAGTTGTAAACGTTTCTGAACTGCAGAGATATATACTGGTAGCTTATTCAAAATAATTATTATATATTGAGATGTATGGTCTTCATAGCTTAGATTTACTATAGTTAATGTAAAGCATCAAATTACTGTGCTTGTGAGTCTCAACACTATTGTAAATCTCTAGGTTTAACTCCACTTGTAATATTGCATTCCAACACCTTGTATGCCAACATTAGTTTTCCCCCTGTAGTAATGGTAATGTAAAGTAAATAGGTTTAAAATATTGACAGTTTTTATCTTATGTTCAGCAGTGTATTTTCTTTGTACCATTCAGGCAGTTTAGTTGTACACTTGTGTAAATAAAAAAATTCTGTTATATTCTAGAGTTGGTTTAATATGTGTCATATATAAGTTTATTGTGCATCTTTCTTCCCTTATAGAAAGGTTCTGTAGAAAGATTAGTAAAGTAGAAGTTAAAAAATAGAAGTTGAAGTTATGGAATGCCTGCAAAGTGAAGGATTTCATGTAGAGGGTCTAACACAGGTCACATCACAGCATGATGGAACGAGTCCGCAAAGTGAGAAACAGAAAGATCAGGAGACATCTGAAGAAGAAATATGGACATGGGAAAGAAAAAGCGATTTGATATGGTGTAATATCTATGCAAAGGAGAAAGCAAAACTAATCAATACAAAAAGAGCAGCACCAAAGATATTTGAAGAGAAATACAGACAAAGGAATACGGATATGGAAAACTTTACAATAAAAAAATAAGAAGACAAAGAGGAAAAGTACAAAAGGAGACCAGTAATGGAGAAGTTAAAGAAATAGAAAATGAGGCCATGAAGTACCTCCACAGGGAAGGATTCAGTGTAGAAAATCTAATTCAGAAAGCACCACAACAGGACAGAGCAATGGAACTCCAAATTAAGGGGAAACCAGTGGAATGGGATGCAATTGGCCAGGTGCCATATGAAGATATTTTAGAGACTTCCACAGAACACCAATATAAACATTCACTTGAAGATGGACAGCAAGGGAAGGAGCAGGAAACTGTGGAAACTGACACAGTTAATGTTGAGGAGTGATAGGCCAGTGATCTCTCATATGACAGAGCAACAGATGGCACAGGATAAAATTGAAGAGAATGTGCCACAGGAAGTTGCAATAGAACTTTCTATAGAATGCCCACAGGAAATGGAAAACAAAAAATGTGCCATCAGACTAGACGAAATCGAGCTAAAAGAAGAGTTGTTTGACTTAATAGAGATAGATAGACGTATTAAGATCAATGAAAGAAATAAACTGCAGGGTCAATAAAACCCAAAAAGTCAGAAGTTTGATAAAACAAATGAACACAGTAATTAGGACTGTCCACAGAGATTCATGCAGTGTAACAGAAGTAAACATGATATATTACTGTGCAGCTAGATTAATAACTGATAAAATTGTACCACAAGACCACAGGGTAGTGAGGGAGAGAAAGGGGAGAAATCGAATACCATCACAGAAGTATAGAATAGGCAAAATTATAAAGCAACTAAGACAAGAAGTATCACTATTAGAAGAGTACAGAAGAGGGAACAGATCAACAAAAATACTCAGAAAGATAGATGTGATAAAAGCAATGCGCAGTTTTAGAACAGATCAGGATCAATCATGCACTATCACAAGTAATAAACTAAAAATCTCAGCACAGGTGGAAAAACTTAAAAGATGCATAGGCAAATACAAAGGAAAAGTACAAAATAAGCAGTTTATTGATGACCCAAAAATGTTTTGCACAGAATTGGGAAATAAAGTAAAAGGAATTGAAAGAACACCAAAAAAAGTAGCAGTAGATACATTTTGGAGAAGTATCTATAAGAATCATGTGGAACATAATAAAGATCCTAAATGGATAGAAGTAGTAAAAGAAATAATAAGAAGTTTAAAGGTACAGGATATGAAATGGGATGAACTAACAACCAGAGAGACTGAAACAAAGTTAAGAAAAGCCTCTAATTGGAAAACCCCAAGCCTAGGTGCAGTACCTAACTTTTTATGAAAAGTATTAACATCTTTGTACAAAAATTTAGCCATGAGTAAGAATTATTTTATATGTGCACCTAACAACAGGAAAAACAATGCTGCTACTTAAGAGTGAGCCTGCAAACTACCCTCAAATTATAGACGAATAACTTGCCTTCCGATGACGTATAAACTATACACTGGAATTGATGCCGACAGAGTTATAGTCATTTAGAAGAAAACTCAATTATGGCAATAGAACAAAAGGGCAATAAAAGAAAGTCATACGGAACAAAGGATCATTTGTTGTTAAATAAAGTCATAGTGGAGAAGTGGAGAACTGTAAAAAGGGGACAAATCTAAGTATGGCATGAATTGACTACAAAAAAGCATTTGATAGTATCCCACATTCATGGATAAAAGAGTGCTTAAAAATGTATAAATACACCCTACACTGATCGACTACATTACAGTGACCATGAAACAGTGACAGAGCACTTTGAAATTAAGCCGCAATAAAGGGCGACTTATTATTCCTGGGATAAAAATCCACAGGGGAATATTCCAGGGTGACTCTCTGTCACCACCACTGCTGTTCTGCCTTGCCCTTATTCCATTAAGCTGTCTACATAACAGCTTAGGTCATGGGTTTAATTTGGCTCCTAGAAACCAGCTAAGTGCAAAGACTTCTCATCTTCTCTTTGTTGACGATTTGAAACCATGTAGCTCATCAGATGAGGAATTGAACGCACAACTGCAAGTTGTCAAAACTTTTTCAGATGATATAAGAATATTATTTGGTCTTGATAAATGTGCAAAAGCATCCTTTAAAGCAGGAAAACTGCAGCACCAAGAAAACAATTTGGGACAAGAATGTGATATAAAAGAACTTGAGTGAGAGGAAGTGTATAAATATTTTGCAATTGATGAAGGATCATCAATAAAACATGAGCAAGTACGAATAAAACTTAATAAGGTGTACTTTAGAAGACTTAAATTAATCCTGAAAACAGCGTTGACATCTAGGAACAAAATCCAAGCTATATACCAATTTATTCTTCCTGTCCTAACTTACAGTTTTGGAGTGATTGACTTGCCCCAAAATGTGCTGGATAGATTAGATTGGAAAACAAGAAGGATGCTTCATGCTAACCAAATGATTTATAAAAATCAGTGCATACCAAAAAATGTTCCCTGTTCTGAAGGTGGGATAGTCCTCCTTGAAATTGATTACATGTATAGTTCTGCAGTCGTCTGACCTCACAAGACTCAAACGTAGTGAAAGTCTTGAAACATGAGGAAAATAAATCTAAGACGACTTCCCTGCCTAGGCTAGCAGAAGCATATCAGCATCAAGCAGGAATGGAAATCAAACAAGTAGATAAAAGTCAGGCAGCAACTGAATGTGGCAAAAAAAACAAAAGAAAGAATATAAAGTGAAGGACCAGATGAGAAGGCAAGAAATGTGGAAAAAGTATAAATATAGTTGCAAGTATAGAAACCTTCTGTAAGAACCTCATTTTGATCAGGAAGAAACACAGGAATGGTTAAGGAGAGGCAAATTTAAACCAAGAGATGAAAGGTTAATACTGGTGGTCCAAGATGGGCTATATACTGGTTGGTTTACAAAGTCCATTGAACATGTGGGAGAAACAGACAAACATAAGTTTTGTAAAACAGAATTGGAAACAGTTGCACACCTCGTTGCTGACTGCGACATACTAATGCAGAAGGACTGTATACTGAAAGGCATAATAATGTGGCGAGACTGTTGCACTGGGGATTGTGCAAACATTATGGTATTGAAGTGGCTGAAAAACACTGGAAACATGAGCCAGAAAGCATCATAGAAAATGATGAAGTCTACATCACAAGAGATCAGCCATTAGCAACAGTTCAAAAGATAGATGCTAGAAAACCAGATATAGTAGTCCAGGAAAAGAAGACAAAAGTAGCATTGATCATTGAAATCGCCACACCCAGTGACTGCAGCGTCCTGAGTACAGAGAGACCCAAAGTCATAAAATATCAGGATTTGTAATCAGAAATGAGAGCAATGTGTAAGAAAGATAGTTCATATAGTAGTAGGAGCAATGGGTCTTATAAAAAAAGAGTCTACGATCTTATTTAAATACACTACCAGTACATGTAACTCCATACGAACTGCAGAAGGAGTCATTACTGGGCACATTGCAGGTGTTGCGAAGAGCACTTTTCGCTGACATCAGAGTGAAACAGTGCTAATTTTATGAACTTTAATCGTACTTTGACTTAGGAATGGGGTCTATTCCCTTCATGGTGTTAGAGACACAAAGGATTTAGAGAAACTAAAAAAGGAAAGAAACTAGATATCTACAAAGCAGTTTGTGTCAGTGCGTTTTGTGATTTCTTCATTGTGCTTTACCTGCTAGTGTGTGTGTTTTGCATTTAGTACTGAAAAGGACTTGGCTTTTCGCTTTGATGAGACTGTTACTTCATCTTTTAGCAGTGGGTAATACTCCGTGGGTAATACTCTTTAATCAGTTCATGTTCTTGAACTTGATAATTGACAGGGGTGGACTTAATTATTGACATGCTTAACCTTCTGCCTTTCAAACTGATTGAATCAGATTTGAAACTGATCTTTCAAAAGACTGTTTTCTGGATTGTCATTACTTCAGCCAGTAGAATTTCTGAAGCTCTGAATTATAGGAACTACTGTTTGGCCTTTCAGAAGGATCGGATATCCATTAGATGTAGTTCATATTTCCTTCTAGATGTCGTTTCAAAGACGTCCTTGCATCATTCTACTTGGATCATTTTTTTCTGTCCAGAGGCAGAGTCCTAAAATGAGATATCTGTCCATACACTTTGCTCACTGTTAGGTCAGGCTTAAAGGAAGACAGTGCCTGTTTCAGCAACATGTCCAACAGTATTTGTTATTTTCTCATCTTTGCAAGGCCTTGTTGCATGGACTGTAATTCCAGATACCAGGCATCCTTTGGCACCTTCTAACTTAGGATTCTGGCTTCATTGGCCCTACCTTTTATGCCTTTCCTGGCTGTTGCTTCCAAGGGAGCACTCATTGTGTCATTTGAAATCCATAAAAGACACTCAAGTTCTTCTCATATCAATTGTTCTGTGATTATGCCCTCTGCAGTGACTTGTTCTTAATCTTATGCCATCCTTAGTGTTTGGATGGCATTTTTCCTCCTCCACTGATGAACTTTTTTGTAAGTTGAAGAAGTATGTAATTATGTTTTATTTTATGCTTTGCCTTCTGGATGTGCTCACTTTATGTTATGGGGTTGAACTAAGGATTGCATGAGCTAGGCTCATTCTCGTACTATAGCTTGTGATGTCATGGGGTGCTGGCAAGAAAGTGTACTTCCCCATGATGGTGGGAGCTAAATGCAAGAATTTTGTGTCAGGATTCGGATCTCCAAAAAAAAAAAGAAATTCCTGCAGTTTCCCATTGCATAGGGCCTTCTGCGGGTCAGTTGATAACTGAGAGTACTCAATTATCTGTCATCTAGTCCATTTCTTTAGAGTTGCGAAAATAAAAAATCTTTCCAGCAGAACATAAAATAATTTCGGTGCATTCCTTGGCAAATATTATGTTGTTTCAGTGCGAGGAAGAGAGGGAAATGAATGCAAAGTGACTGTAATGCAGGTCCATAAATTAGAGAAAAGTTGGATCCATCCATCCACAACCCCTTTTTCCCTTTTTTGCACATGGGGTCAGGGTGTCGCTTCAACAGTGATAATCATCTAGAACCAAACAGCTAATCTCCCTAGTTACTTGCCAGATGTATACAAAAGTATATCTGTTTAGTACTTCTGAGTACCATCAGCTGAAATTTCAACAGGGTAAGACACCACAGGAATTTTAAATTTGAATATACCTCCCTTAAAATAGTACTTGTTTTGAGTTGAAATGCAATGTAACCATAATTCTAACGTTGTAAACATATGTATATTATAACAACTAAAAATGTACACTTTCCAGCAACAGTCTAGGAAATCCATTCACCTCCAAGTACAGCATTATACTGCACCAATGGATCATTTATGCAGTGCCATACACTAATTTCTAGTTTAAAAGTTACACTAGACAGTTTGTTATTACTTGAAAACAGCTTACTTATATATTACAGTGACTTGGTTAATATTTATGGGGCTGTAGCCAGTGCCACATAATTTCATAGAATCACTGTGTGCTACACATGATTTTGGGCTGAAGTACTATTTCAGCAAATAGGGCCATTACATTTTTTCTTACCACCATAGTGCTGTGTCCCCAGGATTGGTTATATAGGTAGCAGGTACTGTTTGTGTGATCGAAGTTCACATGGTGGTTTTCACTTTATTCTGCAGTACATCAAACTCATTTGGTTGAAGTTTGTAGAATAAAGTAAAAATGGATAATCTTAGTGTGTGAGAACATGCATTTACGTATGCTTGAATATGTGCATATATCTGAATGTGTGCATGTGTTTGAATGCTTGAATGCATGAATATGTATAAATGAATGCATGTTGGGGGGGGGATTTCATTGCTTGGTGAACTGCTGGCTGTTAGTGAGTTGTGTAGCAGCGGTGTAATGAGTTTTTCCATTTTCCCTATTCATAGGTTCATAGGTTCATACTAGGCTATCTGCCCTAGGGCATTTATAAGCCTAGCCAGAGTGTGTTTGGCTTTCGCCACTCATTTTAAATTAATTTTGCTATGCCCTTTTTCGAGGTTAGTATACTGTGCCTCTGTCTAACAGTGACACAGAAGTGATACCCAGGGTAAACCTACAATCTCCCATCCACTCATCAAGATTCCTCTTGAAGAGAGTCAATGAGGGACTCTGCATAACCTGGACTGGGATTTTATTCCAGAGTGAAGGGAGCCTCTGGGTTATGAATCTGTCCCTCCAGCATGTCCTATTTATTTCAGTGCTGAGGTTCAAGTCTCTCAAGCACGTAGCTCGATGGGATTTGGATTTTCTGAGGTGCAGCATGTCCATTAATTTCGGGTTGGACATGGCTTTATACGTCAGGCACAGATCGCCTCTGAGCAGGCGGTATGCCACTGAGTAGAGCTGGAATTTCTTTAACCGGGCAGCATATGGCATCTCTTTCAGCCCTTTGATCCTCTTGGTGAGGTACTTTTGGGGTCTTTCCAGTTGCTGCAGGTGTCTGGTAAGGTACATCCCAAAAGGGGCATTGTACTCAGTTATGGGCCTGATAAGGGATGAGTAAAGAGGCACGATGACCTCCCCTGATCTAGATGTGAATCCCTTCATGATTAGGTGGGCTATATAAAATGTTTTTCTAACCACTTTGGCCATGTGGTTGTCAAATGAGAGATTGCTATCAACTTGGGTCCCCAGGTCCCTAATTACTTCTTCTGTACTTAATGGATTACCACCTATGTGGTAATTTGTGGGCACTTTGTTTTTGCCAAAGGGGATGGCTATACACTTTTTGGTGTTTAGCTTGAGGCCATGGCTCTGGCACCAGTTGTCTGTTTCCATGAGGCCCTTTTGTAGGATGCTTGTGTCGGCTGGAGAGTCGATTATGGCGCCCAGTTTGCAGTCATCTGCGAACTTGGTCAGCCACAGTCCTTCCATGTTGGCCTGTACCTCCGAGAAATGTATACCGAACAAGAGAGTCCCAGGACTGAGCCTTGTGGGATGCCACTTGTAACTGGTTTGGAGTCTGACATGGCTCCAGCAATTCTAACCATGTGGGTTCTGTCCTTGAGCCAGTTTGCAACCCATCTAGTGACATAGGGGTTTATATTTAAGCTGGTGAGCTTATCTATAATGCCCGAGTGGGGTATTGTATCGAAGACTTTTGCGAGGTCCAGGTAGGCTGTGTGGACCACCTTCCCCTCGTCAATGGCCTTGGTGACTGTTTCAAAGAAATCGACCAGGTTTAAGAGGCAGGATCTGCCCTTAACAAAGCCAAACTGGGTAGGATCCAGTGTCTGTAGGTCCCCAATATCTTTATGAGGTCCATGATGATCCTTTCCATAGCTTTGCAGACCAAGCTAGTCAGGCTTATGGGGCGATAGTTTCCAGGATCCGTTGAGGCACCACCTTTGTGGAGAGGGACCACTGTTGCTGTACGCCACTCTTTGGGTACATATCCTGCAGTAAGGCTGAGATTGAACAGTAGTTTTATGTTTGGGTTTAGCTCTTCTTGGAGTTCATGTAGGACACAGCCCGGGACACCGTCTGGTCCCATTGATGCTGTGTTTTTTGCTTTGGAGAGGGCGGCTCTTACTTGAGCATCTGAGATGTCAGAGGGACAGCACTCTGCTGGGATAGATATTTGCCCTTTTGGTGGGGAGGGGGGGGTTTGCGCTGAACCTGTCAGCTAGGATGTTGGCAATGTCTGTGGGTTCGGTATATTTTTTGTCATTTTGGACTAATTCTGAGCATATCTGGGAATTCCCACCCAGGTTCCTAACATAACTAAAGAAAGCCTTGTGATTATCCTTAGTGTCCTGTGCAATTTTTCTCTCGAAGCTGGCCTTAGATGATTTTATGAGTGCCCGTAGTTTTTTGCTAATACTGATCAGAGATGTCTTCCCTTTTTGGGATTTTGCTCTATCATGTAGTAGCTTCCTCCTTCTATTGTATAGTTTGTTTATGGCTGGGGTCCACCAGACAGGATGTCTGCCTTTGGAGGATTGTGTTTTATTTGGGATTGCATGATCCATGCATTCCTGAAGGTGTTCATAGAATGCGTTTATAAAGGATTCTGCGGTCTGGGCCGTATTTTCCACAGGCCCGGGGGCTTTGAAAGATTCCACCTCGGTTTTGAGGAGTGCGAAATTTGCTTTAGAGAAGTTTTTCACTGTGGTTTTCTGGGCAGGGGTTGGGGTTGGGATGTGATTATCCAGTGAGATTAGTTTATGGTCTGATCTTACCAGTGAGGGATACACTTCTGGTCTGGAGCATAGAGTCCCCATGTTGGTGATGATCAGGTCCAGTATGTTTTCCCCTCTTGTGGGAGTGGTAACAAGTTGTTCCATAGCATTTGAGTTTATAAATTCTAGGAACCTTTGGGCTAGGGTGTTGGGGCTAGAGTAATGCTTCCAGTCTATGTTTGGGTAGTTGAAGTCGCCCAATATAATGGTGTTTGGAGAGACCTTCATATTTTCCAGTGTTCTCAGGAAGGCCGAGTGGGGTTCCTGGGTTTGGGAGGGTGGTCTGTAGCAGGCTATAAACTGGAAGGCAGTTTTACCCACTGTTAGTTGCACATGGATAGTCTCTGATGCTTCGTGCTGTGCCACCAACCTGGAGGTGTGGGTATCTTTGACGAATATTGATACTCCCCCTCCTTTTGTGGTTCGGTCCAAGTTTTGGGGCCGAAAGGCATGGTATGAGGTATAACCTGGTAGTGCTGGGTTGCTTTCAGGAGCCTTGAATCAGGTTTCTGTTACTGCACAGATATCGATGCTCTCCATGCTAAGGAGAGTTTCGAGTGCATGCATCTTGAGGTTTAGACTTCTGGCGTTGAGTAGCATTACTCTTAGTTTCTTATCCCTTGTGATACCTATGGAGGTGGGTTTGTCTTTTGAGCCTTGCCTAAAAAAGGCAGTATGGGGGTAGCAAGAGCCTTTGCCAATATCCAAAAGCCCAGGGGTGACAGGTGCAAGCCGTCCCTAGCGAAGCATCGTGGCTTGTCGAGCATGTCATCCCAGGCTTACAGGCATTGGATCCCCTTTGAATGACACCAATACTTAAGCCAGTTGTTGAAATTGATCATCTTGTCTTCATATTGTGGCATCATTCTTGGTGAGGATAAGATGCTACTCAAGGTCAGGGTCATACCGGCCTGGGCTACATGCTCAGAGAGCTCCTCTATGTCTCTTTTCATGTAGTCCAGGGAGGTACGTCTCAGGTCATTCACACCAGCATGGACAATGACTGAGTCATATTTGTACTTGCCTTGGAGTGACCTGAGTGCTTGTGTTATGTGGCAGATCCTAGCACCCGACAGGCAGCTCACCATGACCTTCTCGTTGTTCAGCCTGGTGAGCGGGACGTCAGTGTGCCTGACGATAGAGTCACCTATTACAAGTGTATCAGGTGTGTTGTTTAGCCTTAAGGGCTGCGACTGTTCAGCACACTGGCTTTGTGAGCTATGTGTTGCACGTGTTTTGTTTTGGGGTAGCGGTTGCTTGGGTGTCTGCTTTGGAGGTCTCTGCTGCTTAGGCAGATTTTTATTTAGAGCCTCCGAGTATGTTTTTGTGTGTTTATGTGTTTGGTTTGCTGTCGTGGTAGGTCTATGTGAGACTGGAATTGTAGTGAGTGTGGTTTCCTTCTCCTCCTGACTGGTTATGCCAGTACTGAGTTGAGAGAGCTTAGCCTCCAGTTTGGCTATATGGTTGCATCTCTCACATGTGTTGGAATTTGCTGGGAGGAGGAGAGAGTTGTCTGTGTACATGAGGCAGTTGTAACATTGCCTTAAGATTCCCAGATTCACCAGCTGGACCGGAGAGGAGATTGACAACTGACCTTTGGACATGCTAGAATAGTATTGGGAATTCCTTTATAATTGAAAAAAGGGCCAATGGGGAACAAGGTACTCAAGGGGAGTTTGTGAGGGTGTAGTGCTTTTAATTTTTTAGTGCTGACTTATATAATTGCTTTAGTGAGCAAGTGCCAGGTAACTTAAATGCAATGTGTTACAGGTAACTTAAATGCAAAAACGACAAACAGTAACTTTCTTTCAAGTGAAACAAGGAAATAAGTACAGTAAGCAATGCAGATATCACTAGGGATCCACAGAAGCGCTGAAAAGCCGCGTTTTAGGTGGAATTCGCGTTTTAGGGAAATAACAAGCAAACAAGCATACAAACAAAGCTAGATTCAGCAGGCTTGGATCTAGTCTATGCTACAGCAAACAAGGTGTACCAATTTCGGTAAGAAACAGTTCAAATATGCAGGCACTATAAGCCTTTAACCAGAAATTCCCAGCTCAGAAGGGCAGAGCCCAGCTTCTCCTCCCACAAGAGTGCAGACCACGAACTTTCTTAATGTAAAATAACTGGCCTGAAGCCCAAGTGCTTAAACCAGAACTAATACACTTTTAGAATAACAGACACTGAGCCCTCAATCAGCAGTTCCCAACTTAGAAGGATGTAAACTACCTGTCCTGTTACCACAGTGCAGGCCACAAACCTTCCTAATGTAAAACAACTGGTCTGAAGCCCAAGTGCTTAATCCAAAAGACTTAGAATGATAGCTACACTTTAATCAAGTTACTACCAAGCAGTAATAAATACAATTGAATACTTTAAAGAATGCCTGGATTAGTGCTCAAGTTATACAAACAAAGCTAGATTCAGTAGGCCTGGATCTAGTCTATGCTACAGCAAACAAGGTGTACCAATTTCAGTAAGAAGCAGTTCAAATATGCAGGCACTATAAGCCTTTAACCAGAAATTCCCATCTCAGAAGGGCAGAGTCCAGCCTCTCCTCCCACAAGAGTGCAGACCACGAACCCTCTTAATGTAAAATAACTGGCCTGAAGCCCAAGTGCTTAAACCAGAATTAATACACTTTTAGAATAACAGACACTGAGCCCTCAATCAGCAATTCCCAACTTAGAAGGATGTAAGCTACCTGTTCTGCCACTACAGTGCAGACCACAAACCTTCTTAATGTAAAACAACTGGTCTGAAGCCCAAGTGCTTAAACTAAAAGGCTTAGAATGAGTTACACCAAGCAGTAATAAATACAACTGAGTACTTTTAAGATGACGCAAAAGCAAAATAAAGTAGGAAGAAACACAAATACAGTAAAAGCAGATAACATTTTTTTTTTTTTTTGAGTGAGCAAATGAGATGGGCCCAGGAGTTACAGGACAGAAACAAGTGTAAATGCAGGCCTTCAAATCAGAAAGTTGAGAAAGATAGAAGACCGCCCAAACGGCCAATAACTACAAATTCTGGGCCAGAACCACTCCTTATGTGGTAGACAGGTTACCTAATGCTTACCACTCCCACTGATAAGCTAGAAGGCTTCCCTCCAACACAGAAAGGCTTGGGGGGGCTCAGAAGCTTACAAACAGTCCTGGATACAGCAAATCTGTATCTGGAACACTAATTACAGGAAAGGTAGGAAACAGGCTTACAATTTTTTTTTTTCAGAAAAGTAGCAAAAACTGTAGTAAAAACAATTCACGTGCAGTGCAAGCTGGCACACTTGAGTATGTAGCAATATTAGTCCACACACAGTTTGAAAAAATGTAATTAAATTAAAAAGGACTAAAAGCAAGTGCAGAAAGGGTTTATTAGGTAGAATGCGGTAAAGAGATGGGACTGGGGGAGTGTCCTAGATCAAATCTAAGTGGGGCGGGCACTGCAAAAGCCACCAAATTTAAACTACAACCAAGAACAGGGGGGGGGGGTGGGGAAGACAGTTTCAACAGAGATATGAGGAATCACAGTGCAAATTATAAAACCAAAAAAATATATACTGATCTCTGTATATTTGCAGAACAGTAAGACAACAGATATCTAAGCAACAATTTAGCTCTATAACACAGAAAAATATACTCAGCTCTTTATATTTGCAGATAGTCTTGTAAGGCTGTCTCTCAGCACACAGATTCCAATTTAAATGCAGGCTGTTATTGTTGTGCAGTGTCAGCATTAGTATATTTATAGCTATTGTGGGGGCTGGGTTTTTTTTTATTATTTATTTTTTTGTAATATTCAATGTGTGTGCTCGCACACCATTTTGATGCAGTTGATTCAGTACATTGAAACATCAAATTAGTGATAGTCATTGTTTCGATATAGACCCAAGTAGTAGGGGTAGTGGTGAGTACATTGCACCCCATCAAAAACATATTAATTTTATAGAGTCTTACAGTTTACAAGGCAGGGTACACCACAATGTTCCAGGGTGTCGATTCTGTGCCCTATTTAATGCTTGTACTATAAAAAGAAGAGCTGCTATTGCATTGAGGCATTTTAGTCAGTCTTTCCAGCAATGTGAAATGGTGTCAGTCTCTCAGGCAGTTACTGACTTTCCTAACAAGAAAAAAGACAAGGATAAGCCTCCAAAGGTTAGGCCCTCTGATGACCTTGGACTACTGTCCACCCTTTCTCAAAACAAGGCTACAGCTGAACTCAGTGAGGCGCCTTCGCAGCCCCCGACGACAGCCGACAATCTGCTGCAGGCCTCTTCCAAGACCCATTCAGACTCCGGTACGCCACGGAATCAACCTCCTCCTGCCAAGACGTTGTTTGTTACTCATGCAGTTGGGTCTGGAGCCACTTTGCAGACACAGGCTTCCGCGGAGCCTCCACCGACATCCAAAGTCAGGATTAGACTAACGACAATGCTGCCGGTCAAATTGACTCTGTATAAGGCTACTTAGTCAGCTAGGCCCAAGCCAGAATCTACCCCCAAAAAGATCCCTCCACAGGGCCCCAGCCACCGACCTACTACTAGCCAGCCAGCCCCTCAATCACAGCAACTTCTCAGAATGGCAAAGGACCTGTTGGCTTTGATCAGGAGTAGCCAACCTCCCCCTCCCACACCAGCCAAAAGAAAAAGAGACAACCCCCAGAGGTCCTCACAGACCTGGAATCAGTGGATTCAGATCTAGAGAGTCAGACATGGAAGACCAGCCCTTAGCAGCATTCGAGGACTCTGATGTTGATGATCCCATTCCCACTGCCTCTCCCTCTGAAGAACTTTCTTTTGGGGAAACTCTAAACAATCTCAATTTTCAGTGGGAGGCCCAGGACTACCCCCAGTCTAAAAAGAGACCCAGGGAATTTCTAAACCTGCCTCAGCATAAGCCTCTGGCCATTGCTCCTATCCTGGATGTAGTAGAGGATGCTTTTTTGGAGTCAGAACTATCTCCAGACTCTCTCCCCCCTGCACCCAGAAAACCTAATAGATACTACAGGGTGCAAGACTCTCACAAATACCTATTTAAAAACCGTACTGCAGACCCTGAAGTAATTACTCAGGGTCCTGAGAGAGCTAGAGCAAGCTCTTCTAAAACCCATTCCCAACTGACAAAGAAGTCAGAGATCTAGACAGGATGGGTAAAAAGGTTTACACCTCGGCCCCTTTAGCTGTTAGGGCTTTAAGCTGTCATTTTCATATGATCAAATTCCAGCAGAATGTGCTCGAACTCATTAAACAGAAAATATCTGCCTTGCCTGACAGTAACACTTCCAGAGAATTAACAGACCTCATACAGTCAAGCTCTCGGGTAGCAAAGCATTCCTTACATTGTGGTTATGATACCTTGAAAGCCTCTACCAGGGCTGCAGCTACAGGATCAGTAATCAGAAGGCACGCCTGGTTAAGGGAGCAGCCTTTGCCTGACCAGGTAAAATTCAAACTTTTAGATACCTCTTTGGATAAAGAGCAGTTGTTTGGCCCAAGGCCGTGGAGGTCATCAAGAAAATGTAGGAGAAAGCCAAATCCATGCAAACTCTCAAGGACTTTCTGCTGAACCTGGGAGGCTGTTCCTGCAAAAACTTCCCTACCAAGCACTGGTCCTTTCCCTCTCGGGCTAAGCCAAAACAGAGAAAGGGAAGCAGAGACAGAACCCGTAGGCCACAGGCACACAGCCAATGAACTAGGCAGTGGTCCACAGCCCCTCCAAGACAGGGGAGTTCTAAACCCACTTCCTTCACCAGAGAATCACAATGACTCCCTTCCCTCCCCTCTGCCGTCCAGGTCTCCAAGAGCTAGAAGGAAGACTTTCCCTCTTCTTAGAAAACTGGCAGGCCATCACCTCAGAACTATCGGTCCTGAAAATTGTTACCAGAGGGTACAGATTCTATTTCAAAGAAAAAACAAGGAGATCAGGTTGCCTAGACGTCCCTGCAAACCAGACAGCAGAAGCTGTTCGCCAGGTCCAAAAACTTTACGCCCAGGGTGCTGTAGAACCCATACCCAAGGAACAGACCGGGAAGGGATTTTACTCAAGGCTATTCCTGGTTCCCAGAAAAGAGGGCACATGGTGCCCTATCTTAGACCTCTCTACCCTGAATCTGTCCCTTCTGGTTCCAAAATTCAAAATGTTGACACTACAAAAACTACTGCCTATGCTCCTACCATAAACCTGGCTAGTGACCCTAGACCTGAAGGATACCTACCTGCTTATTCCTATCAGAGAGTCCTGCAGGAGTTACCTAAGGTTCAAAGTAGGGTCCCAACACTTTCAGTTCTCTGCATTGCCTTTTGGCTTATCCACTGCTCCCAGAGTCTTTACAAAGTGTTTGGCTCTAGTCATTGCTTACTGCAGACAGAGACCCATACACATTTGCCCCTATCTAGATGACTGCCTCATTCAGGCAGAAACCAAGGAAAAGCTCCTACAGGACCTCTCCTTTGTGCAAACCATACTGACCTCATTGGGGTTCACCATAAACATGGCAAAATCTCAGCTGCTACCCACACGAAGGATTACCTTCCTGGGCACACTGCTAAACACATCCAGACAAATGGCATCCCCCCCTCCCAGAAGCAGGCCTTTCTGCAGTCCTACTTCCACCAGCTGGCACATAAGACCCACCTCACAGCCAGGCAAATATTACAAGCCCTTGGATACATGGCCTCCTGCATCCTGCTGGTACCCCTGGCCAGATTGCATATGCGGAAATTGCAGTGGTACCTAAGGAACCTCTGTTGCCAACACTCCTAGTCTCTGGAGCACCAACTACCACTAATTCCTTACTTAAAGAAGGAACTCCTCTGGTATGCCCAGGCTTGCTCCCTAAACAAGGGACTTCCTTTTGTCCTTCATCCACACAAGCAGACCTTGACCACAGACGCCTCAGACATTGCCTGGGAAGCCCACACTGGAACTCTGCAAACCCAGGCCTTTTGGGAACAGGAAGTTCTAGGTCTATACATCAATTAGAAAGAAATGCTGGCAGTGCACAGATCTATTCTAACCTTTCAAGAGCATCTGTCACCAAGGGTACTCCTAATCAGGACAGACAACACCACTGTCATGTGGTATATCAGCAAACAGGGGGGCACTCATTCCTACCCCCATGTCGCCTTGCCATAGAAATCTGGCAGTCAGCATCGACTCTGGGACTGCATCTCTTAGCTCAATACCTCCCAGGGAAGCAAAACACCCTGGCAGATCACTTAAGCAGACAAATCATGGACCCCCACGAGTGGCAGTTGCACAGGGAGACCTTCTTACAGATCACTCGCATCTGGGGGGAAGCCAGACATAGACCTTTTCACAAGCCACCAGAACAATCAACTGGCCAAGTTCTGCTCAAGATAGTTTCACCCAGAAGCCTGGGGGATGGATGCCCTCTCCTTCCACTGGGGCAGCCTGTTTGTATATGCATTTCCCCCACTTCTTCTGATACCCAGGGATTTATTCAAGATCAGAGAAGAACGACCAAGAGCTATCTTGATTGCCTCAGATTGGCCAAGGCAACACTGGTATTCCATGCTCCTCGGCATGAGCATGCACCCTCCCTTTACCCTGCCTTCCACTGCAGACCTTCTCACACAACAGTGGGGAAGCTCCTGCATCCAGGCCTTGCCACACTTAACTTAACAGTATGGATGATTTCTCAAAGACAGTTAACACTGCAGCCCTCAGCAATCAGGTGTTAGACATTATTAAGGAGGCTCGCAGACTCAGCACCAGCAAATCTTATTCCTGTAAATGGAAGAAAGTCACATGCTGGTGCTCCACTAGGAACACCACCAGCACTAAAGCCTCTTGACTCCTGGTTCTGGACTACCTGGCAGAGCTCCTCCGTAAGGGTTTGTCTTACTCCTCTATCAAGACTCATGCCTCGGCTATCTCAGCCTGTGTCCATGCAGTTCAGCTTTTATTCCCCCAACACCTCTTGATGTAGTTCCTCAGAGGTGTGGCTCACATCAGACCACCAAGAAGGCCGTCTGCACCAGCTTAGGATCTAAACTTTGTCCTGGAAAAGCTAACTCTCTCCCCTTTTGAGCCAGATTCCTCAGCAGACCTGTCTTGAAAGACTGCCCTTTTGCTAGCCATCACTTCTGCTAGGAGGCTATATGAACTCTTGGCTCTTATGGCCACTGAGCCCATCATCATCTTCCACGTGGACAGGGTCTCTCTAAGAACCAACCCTTCCTTTATGCCCAAGGTGGTCTCTGATGTAACCTTCAACCAGGCCATACCTACCTACCTTCTTTCCTAAACCAACAAATAGAGGGGAGAGAATTCTGCATACCTTGGACATGCACAGACAGTTGAGATTTTACCTTGACAGGACCAAATCAATCAGGAAAACTGACCACCTCCCGGTTTCATTCGCCTCTGGGGCAGAGGGGAAACCCGTTACCAAGCAGACCATTTCCAAATGGATCTCTCATTGTATACATTTCTGCTGTACCTTCCATGGAATGTGTTCTCCCAAAACTGTCAGATCCCATTCCACAAGAGCAGCCTCTACATCCCAGCCTTTCTGAGGGGGGTTCCTACCAAGGAAATTCTGGAAGCTGCTACTTGGACTTCTAGCCACACTTTCATCAAGCACTACCAGCTGGCTACTTTCTTCAAAAACCATGGCAGGATTTGCATCTATAGTCCTGCAGGGCATGCTAGCATCCCCATAATTGTGCAACTTTCCTCCACCCACTTCCTCTGCTTTGGGATTCTTCCCACAAGTGATGACTTCCACAGTGAAACACAAAGAACATAGTACAGTTGTGTAGACTTAACATAAATGTAGATATTCAAGTGTGTTGTGTAAGTGGATGTGCAGAAAATTAAAAGCACAGAGTACTGAATATAAGGCACTGTACAGAAGTATGTAAGAGACAGAATATAGAGTTATTGCTTCAGAGCTGTCTTGGTAGCTGAGAGTGTTTAGTCAGGTGATCATTTTTAGTTGGAAACCTCTTCCTAGTTGCATTATGTGTTTGGATAGATGCATACTAAAAGAGGCTTCATATTATGTGACTAGACTGATCAGTGCAGAGTATAGAGAAATTATAACTTTTTTGCCAGGATGCAGTACTTTTAGTTATTAATTAATCTAGATAGAAGGCTTTTTTGAATGTTATTCCTAAATGGTGGACAAAAGATAGGGAGTTGTTTATGAAGATGCTGTGATCTCTCATGACCATATCAGTCTGGGGTGGGATGCTGTATATACTGTAAGCTCTTGTCAAGATTGGTTTGCCAAAGATGATAATAGTCTAGTTCTTTGAAGTGAATTTAACCTCATTTCTAATGTAGCATTGGTTTGTATGATTTAGCCCTTGCTGTAGTAACATGGTAGTGGATGATGAGTAAAAGAGAACACATAGCTTGAAGTTTCCAGCAATGTAGTTGGTCATATATCTGGATTATTGGCTTGAAAATCCGAGAAGTAAATCTGAACACAAAGTGTCCTAGTACTGAGCCCTGTGGAATGCTGTTAATCCCATTTTGCTTTGTAAGATCTCAGTTGCATTTTTAACTATGTGGGTTGTGTCTGTCAGGTAGTTTGCTTTCCCTCTTATAAGTTATGGGTCTATATTTAGGCCTTTAAGCTTATTTACATTTCCATTGTGGGGGGATATTGTCAGAGGCCATGAATATCTCCAGTGAGAACTGCATAGTGGCCACTATCTATAGCTTCCCTGATTGTTTTTGAAAAAGTTTAAGTAGACATACTATCCTTTTAACAAAATCATATTATTGTGGGTCAAGAGTAGTAATATTTTTATATCAGAACTTATAAAATCAGATGTAGTATATTCCATGGGTTTGCAAATTGGGCTTGTTAAGCTGATGGGCTTATAGTTCCTATGATCTGAGATGGTTCCCTTTTTATGAAGTGGCAATAGCCATTTTACAAACCTCAGGAATTTACCTTGCGTCTGTGTTTCAGGTGAATAGTTTCAGGATGGATTTAAATAGTGCATTTTGAAGATGTTGATTAAATAGCAATGATTGTTATCAGGACCCATAGAAGTGATAACGTTTAGCTTCAGAATGTGCAGTTAGCACCTGTTGCATAATAATATTATGGGGAATAAGCCACTTGGAAATTTGTGTAACTTCATTGACTGTTTCTGGTATGAAGTTGGCACTAAATTCATCAGCATGTTTGTTAGCAATATCTTTTTGGTTGGAGTGGGTAATGCCATTATGAATTAATTCAGACCGTTTGAGTTATTTTCTTAACTTTATGATATGGGTAATGAACACTTGTGATTATCCTTGGTTTTTGGATGCTACATTTAATTTCTATTTGATTTGGATGTACCTCATGTCATCTTTCAAATTTTTGCCGAGTCTTTAATGTGGGTAATTTTTGATTTATTATAGGCCTTAACTAACTTTTTTTAGTTTATTATATCGTTTTTTAAAAGTGGCATTTCACCAAAGTAATTTATTTTGGTCTCACTGGTCTTATATGCAAAGCCATGGAAAGAATTATCATGATTATCATGGAAATGATCAATAATGATATAGTAAACCTCCAGACACTGGACCCAGCCAAGTTTGGTTTTATCAAGGGCAGATCATGCCTACTCAACCTGATGGACTTCTTTGAGAATGTCACCAAACTAATAGATGAGGGCAAAATGGTTCACATTGCCTACCTTGACCTGGCCAAGGCATTTGACACAATACCCCTCTTGGGCATTGTTGACAAACTCAAGAGGTTAGGTACAAAACCAAATGTCATCCAGTGGATAGCCAACTGGCTCACAGGCAGGACCCAGGAAGTAAGAATTGGAGAGTCATCCTCTACAAAGAGGCCAAGTTACAAGTGCAGTCCGTCAGGGATCGGTCCTTTGACTGCTCCTTTTTGACATTTACTTCTCTGAAGTCAAGGCCAATGTCATTGGTCTCTGGCTGAATACATTTGCAGATGATTGCAAATTAAGAGCTGTTATTGAATCCCACTCTGCCACAAATGTTCTCCAGGAAGGGCTGGCATAGACAAACAACTGGTGTCAGAGCCAATGCCAAGAAATGCATAATAGTGTCCTTCAGGAAGTCATCCACCTCTGGTAACTATCATATTGACAACACACCCCTTAGAGTCGACCCAGTAGCCAGGGACAGTAATCTTGCCTTTGACCATCACATGTCTACAGTAGTGAGGAAATAATTCTATTTTGAGCAACTTATAAACAAAGGTATGGCATTTAGGTCCAGGGAAGTCATTGTTCCACTGTATTCCACATGTATCAGACTTATCATTGAATTCAGTGCCCCCTTTGAGTTGTACCTATCCAGGCATATCCAATAGCTGGAACATCCACAGACGTTACTCACTAAAAGAATACAGGGTGTAATTAACATGTCCTATGCAGACTACCTCAAGGCCCTATGCCTGAATTCTGTCTGCTGCAGGCTGTTAAGATCTGTGCCTGGTATGCAGGACATTGACAGATCACACTGTGATGGACCTCCTCCATATCCACAAAACAAACAGCATATCCACAAAACATTACCTGTGATATAAATAGGACCTACTGGACAGACAAGCATGCATCGCAGAGTCTACCCTATCTCTGGAACAGGTTCCCCATCCATGTGAAGCAGAGTTCCTCCCTAACCCAGTTCAAGTGTAACTTGTACAATTGGATGGGGCACAGGAAATGTATCCCTGGTTTGGTACCTGTGCCTCCAGTGAACACAGACAACCTGTAAATGGTTCATCTCCAAGGCCCCTGCTTGTAAATGTTTCATCTCCCCTACTTACACTTCTCAAGGGTACCAGAACTGCATGGCTAGACTTAAAAAGGCCCTTGTGGTCATTACCTAGTAAACACCTATGAACCTTTTATATTTGGTTCTGATTGGGACCACTTGGTTTGTGCTGTTTGTTTGGTGGGAATAACATTCATTGGCATAAGTGACAGCTGAAGCTGCATGGGGACTCGAAATTTTGTATTTGAATTGTGAGAACTCTTTATAGTTTTAATAGGTTGTCTTTTTAAAGTTCTTGCATTCAGAGACGCTCACCGTAATGGGTTTAGATGTCATAAGGGAGGAGATCACCGATTTGTGATCAGATTTAACCAGAGGATACCATAGGAGTAGTTTTTATTAAGTGCAGTATCAGCTAGGACAAGATCAAGAAATGTTTGCTTCCTAGTAGGCTAATTTACAAGGGAGTTGGCATTTACTAAGTCTAGGATTCTTTGGGCATATCCAGCCTTTATGGTTAAGGTGCGACATACACCAATGAATGCTTGGAATCACCCATCAAAAAGATACATTTGTTTATGGGTAGTTAAGTAAAATGCATTTAGAAATCTTTCATTGTCCTCTGAGACATGAAATGTGACCTGTAGAGATTATAAATAGTCTTGTTTAGGGTAATTTGAAATCTTCATATTTGACATTGAACATATTGGGTCATTGATTCTGATTTTGAAATATGACATTGAGGAAATTTTTACTATTTTTAGTGCTTTAAATAAATTCACTAAGAAGGATTCATTCCCACAATGCAAGGAAACAGAAAATTGTTGCTGCAAGCTCAGAAAATAAAAGCATCCCAACTTAAACAAGTGAAACACAAAGGCATTCAAAACATGCAAAAAATCTTTTTTTTTCAAGGGACAGACCTCTGAACCCCAGATTTGGTGGCAAGGCCCCTGTAATGGCCCACCACTGGACCAGTAATCAAGGCGCCTCAATCCTCACCACTGGCAACAGTGGGAGACATGCACTGGGAAGATAGCAGGTACACACACACTATTTCCAAAGGCAGCTGGCTGCATCAAGTGCAATTTCCCTTAAGAGCACACAGAAACCACAGTCAGTCAAGGGCTGGTTTCTCCCTCTTTCTCCAGATCCCCAGTAAGACTCCCTACTGGCACAGCTATAGGGTTGAAATCTCGGCTGAATGGCCAAGCCAAGACCTCCAGCACCCTCTCTGTCCAACCAGTGCTTCGTGTCCCTGCCCAAGTAGCTGACACCCAAACTGTTTGAGGTTTGATTTACACACACACACACACACACACACACACACACACACACACACACACCTGGGAAAGGCTAGCACAGGTTTACTACCTATGCCCCCATTTTGTCCAGACTATAAGGTAATCACTGCCACCAGCCAACTCTCTATCAGCTACTTTAAGGCCCTTAACAAAGGATGTCCAATCTTACTGTGTAATAGTAATATTAATACAAATAGTAGTTTGACCAAGAGGAAGGCTATTGGATGTGTCCCACACAGTGTCACCAAATAAATATGCAAGTACTCTCAAAGCTTAAATATCTCTGCACAGATCAGCCACAATGAAAGGTTTAATATATTTAATAATAAATAACAGAACAAGACAATACTAAATATATATTCACAGTGACAGAGTTCAAAATCACAGGAACTATTTAAAACAACATTGCAGGACAGTCTCAAATAAATAAATAAATAAAATATCTAAACTAAGCTTCACTATATTCCTAACTGAATGTAAGAGAATTGTTATATCTGAAGAACTTACTATTGTAGAGCAAGACAGATGTTGTGGTGAATGATTCTTGTTGTCAGGTCCAAGACATAATGCAGAATGCCCTGTCTCACTAAGAGACTCTCAAATTAATGTCTCAAATATTACTGCTGGGATAGCTTGCAGAAGGACATCATTTCTTGTCATCTGACTTTATCCCAGGTGAAACCCTCACTGCTGGAACCTAGCAGTATTTAGCATATACCTGTGAAAATACATAAACCTCAGATCTTTGGCAGATGCTGGAAGTCATGAAACAATTGCATTCCTTCATGTTTTCAAAACTAATAATTAGTTCACTCTGAAGACAATACAGAAGGCTTCTCAGCACAGACTCTGTGTCTAGCCGCATTGGAAATTGAAAGACAGCATCTTTTATGGCCAAGCCATAAAGTAATTTAATCTCAGCTATTTTTCTTTTTTTTTTTCCAAAGAATTTTATTAAATAATTATTAAAATGAACAAATATTTCCATGAAATTATAACATTTTTTCTTTAAAGTTAAAAAACAAGAAAATAAAAAAAAATTCTAATATATAAACCAATGTAACTAAACTGTGTACAAAGACGTTCATCATGCAAAAGAAAATTCTGAATGTAGCTGTAGGATTAATAAAAATCATCTGTTTACATACATTAATAAACTATTTTTCTAGAAGTTCATAGATGATATTCCATGAATTATATAATGTAGTATTCCTAGATTATCTAGATTTAATGGTTAACATTTCCAAATTACACATTTCAAGGAGTATATTTTTAAATTCCAAAAATGTTGGTGCTGTACTAGATTTCCAATTCTTAGTGATTGTTTTTCTAGCTATAGATAGTATAGACCAAACCAAAGGGTACTCTCTTTTACACAATCAGGAACAGGAGTATTAAATAAAACAAGTGATTTAGACATAAAGAAATTATCAGTAAAAATTGTTTGCAACAAATTATTGATATCATCCCAAAATTTTCTTAAATATATGCAATTATAAAACAGATGAGACCAGTCAGCATTCAATTCAGTATTACATCTCCAACATGTTATATTCTTTTTAGAAAATATACTTATATTATGGGGAGTGATAAATGTTCTATTTAAAAATTTCCATGTGAATAATTTCCATTTTAAAGAAGTAGTAGTCATACTTGCTGATTGTAAAATATTCAATTTGTCTTTCTCAGAAGGGGGGTTATTATTAATTAAAGAAAAATATTTCCAATAATTATCTGAATGTGTATCTAAATCACATTTAATTGCCCTATAAATGTTTGATAATTTGTTATTAGCAGGAGATTTATGCAAAACTGATAAAATCATATATTGTATTAGCTTGGGAATTTTTTTCCTAATTATAGGAGACATAGACTTAGTGGTGGTGCTGCGGTAGCATTGTCCCCTTACAGTAAGACATCCTGTTCGATTCTCAGCTAGAGTGTCTTCTGTGTGGAGACATGCGTGAATGGAAGTACCTTCATTGAAGGTTGTGCATCAGAGCTGGCAACTCTGCACGTAAAAATCTACTGCCAATCATTAGTGGACCGGAGTTCCGCTGTGGCGACCCCTCACCAGGAAAAGCCAGAAGACACAACAGCAACATAGGAGACATAGAATACAATTTATTTAATACATATTGTCTAGCTTCTTGAATCTCTAACCATAAACAAGTATCAAGTTTATACTCTTCCAAGAGTAAACTATTGGATTTTATCTCATTATTTATAATTTGGTGCCAAAATATGAAATGCTTTTGCTGAAATATTGACATTTTTGTATAATCTGAAAAGAAAATAGATCTGTGTGTGTAGGCTATAGAGAAGAGTAAAAAAAGCCAATCCTTATAGATATTATATTTAAATATATAATTTTTAAATGATTTTAAAAGAAAAACTATATACTTAGAGTTAAAACTCAGAGAAGAAAATTCAGAAATATAATCTTTTAACCTCCAAATAAATGGATTATTAATTATATTTAGCTTATAGGAACTGTTTATATCTTTGGTATTTTGTGAGAATACCTCTATAAACTCTTTCCATTTAGCAGTGTATTCCACATCAATGAGATGAGAGATTGTATGGAATATTGATGAAACTGAATAAATTTCTAAATTTGGTAATGCTATACCCCCATTATTACAATTATACATATGGTATGTTAATGCAATCCTTGGCTTATTTGGTAACCACAAAAATTTCCGAATCATTGAATTATATTTTTTTAATTATTTGGTAAGAAGGAGGTATAGATAAAGATTGAATTATATATAAGATTTTGGGGAGAAGGATCATCTTCATTATTAAAAGTTTATCGTCCATAGAAAAGGATAATTTGTTCCATTTATTTATTAAATTTTCTATCTGTAATAGACTTTTATTATAATTTATTTGAATGGTCTCTTTAATATTGTTAGTAATAATTATACCTAAATATGCTATTTGTTGAGACTGAGCTATATATTCATTATATTCATCAGGTATATTGTATTTTTTTGAACCTGTTAAAAGAATTTCTGTTTTATTATTATTAAAAGTAAGGCCGGAATTTTTTTGAAAATATTCCATGTTTTTAAAAAGTTTTTTTGTATAGATTCCCTTCTACTCCCAAGAATAATCAATATGCCATCTGCAAACATTTGTATTGTAGATGATATAGTGGGGTTTAATTTGTATCCTTCAATATCTGTATCATGTCTTATTAAATTTGCCCATGGTTCCATAACTAATGAAAATAAAAGAGGGGATGAAGGACACCCTTGCCTAGTACCTTTTACTATTGGTATATTTTGAGATATACTAGTACCAATTTTAACATAAGCTTGGCTACCTTCATATAACAGAGTGATAAGATTGATAAAATTATTGGAGAAATTTAATTCCTTTAATAGAGTGAACAGATATTCCCATGTAACTCAGTCGAAAGCTCAATTTATATCTAAACTAACTAGGGTTAAATTTGTTTTAAGATTTTTCACCGAATCAATTAAAGTTAATATTCTTTTAGTGTTATCATATGAAATTCTCTTTATTATAAACCCCGTTTGATCACTATCAACTAATTTGGGTAAAAGTGTTTTAAGCCTTTCTGCATAAATGGACATAAATAATTTGTAATCAGTGTTTAATAGGGAGACGGGTCTATAGGAGGTACACTTAGAGGGATCTTTGTTAGATTTTAAAATAGGAGAAATAAAAGTGTATTTCCAAGAAGGTGGAATTATGTTTTTGTCCTGAACAAGATTAAATACTTTATAAAGCAATTTTAGAGCATTTATAGGTAGTAATTTATACATTTCAGGAATTATGCCATCATTACCTGGTGCTTTATTTTGCTTTAATTTGGTAATGTGAGTTTGAAGTTCTTTGAAAGATATTTGTTTATCAGTAGAAATCCCTTGTTCCTCTGAAAGCCTTGTTTTAGTGTATTTATTAATAATTGTTTTTATTTCCTCTTTAGAGTTAATTTCAGTTGCTTGGTTGATGTTTATAAAAAACTCTCTAAATTCAGTTAATATATTATGAATTTCCGATACCATTTTTCCTTTTGTAGGGGAGAATATTTCATTAATATGATTAAATCGATTTAATCTTTTCGTTTTATTAGCAAGAATTTTTAAGGATTTAGGGTTAGAAGAGAAATTTATAAACTTTAATTTTTCTATATTGATCATAGTTTTATGTTTTAATATTTCTAGATATTTATTATTTAACATATTTATTTTTTTCTTTTATCTGATATATATTTATCACCCATATTACTAAGTTTTAAAGTGTCTAATTTACATTGTATATCCTGCAGCTCTTTATCCCAAGCTTTCTCTTTTTTGTTGTACCAATTCAATATCCTACCATATAGATAAGCTTTTGGGGCATCCCATATGTAAATCTCTGATATATCATTAGTATTGTTAAGTTCTAAAAAAATTCTGTACTTCTGTAGAAATGAAATCATTAAAATCTTTTAATTTTGTGATATAAGCTGTGATCCTTTTTATATGAATATTACAATTTGGATTGACTACCACTTCAAAAATTATAGAATTATGATCTGATAAAGGACATGAAATCACTGCTGATTTGTTTAAGGAATCTGTTAAATTATTAGAAATAAAAAATGTGTAAAACAAAGTAGTAGTATCTGCAAAATAATTTATATCTTTCAAAAAAAAGTATCTGAAAAGTCTTTTAATAATTTAGATGATGTAGATATCCTTCTCATCCCATTAGCATTAGAGTCTTTGTAGTCTAGAATACAATTGAAATCTCCTGCCAAAATATTGTTCCCTTTAAAGAATAGTACAATTTGATCTAGATGTTGTTTCACTGTGTTTATCCCTATCCCTGGGATCCAATATATGTTAATCAATGTGAACATTTTACTGTTTATTTCTATGGTGACTGCACAAAACATACCTTTATTATCCTTATATGTATCTATTATTTTAGGAAAAGGCATTATGCTGTTCCATAGGATAGCTACTCCTCTCTTTTTTTTGTATGTTCAGAACTTACTAAAATCTTATATGTTTTAGATTCAAGTCTGAGTATATCATCTGTTATTAAGTGAGTTTCTTGTAAAAATACTAACTGGGATTTATGTAACTTAAGATATCTAGTTAAATTCCTCCTTTTATTAGGATTATTTAAACCATTAATGTTAACTGATATACCTTTTAGCGTAGTCATTGAAAATTAAATGATGTAAATATAAACATACTGATCTAAGAAGTACACAAGAATATATCTAATAGGAATACTATTATGATCATTAGAACAAACATAGTGTAAGATTATCATATTCTTAAAATTAAGGTGGTTTCCTACTACATAAGATATGAATGTCTGAAAAGTTATTAGAAAATATTTGTAGCATAAACATGAAACAAAATAACCAACCCGAACCCCTCTGGAGTTTAAAACTCCTAACTCGAATGACATCAGTCACTCGAATCGACCTCTTATCAAAAGCAGCATCCAATCAGCACCTGTCTAACTGTCTATAGTCATAACTATAAAAATAAGGCTTCTCATCAATATCATAAAAATTTTTTGTATGACCCAAATATATAGATATAATGTTGTGTCAATTACTAAATTGATGACAGCTACATCTTAGGAATAAAGTACAGAATTTTCTTACATTAGTTAGTAGGTTATTAAGAACTACTATGATCTATTAGTTCATTCTTCTGTTTTAAAGTAATCACATTTGATAAGAACCTTAAAAAGAGACTATGGCATTATTTTATTACCGAAATATGGCTAATAAAGGCTGAACTGTGATATATAGTACTGCCATAGGTGATCAGCTAAATGGAACATAGTTGTAAATGGATCACCTAAGGGCCTTCAATAACCACTAACATTGGCAGCTAATAAATAAGATGCTAATAAAAGTGATTTTACTAACAATCAACTAACATACTGATTGTTATGAAAGAAATGAACACTGCATTTCTTTGCCAGAAACCAAATATAGTGATTACTCATCAAGAAGTGAAACCAACAACATCCTGCTAGTTTTCTTATAACCAAACACCCCAGTGCAGTCTCTCATAGAAGAGTGACTAATAAACCTTAAAAGTCTGATCTTCCATTCATTGCATTAATTTGAGTTACCTCAAAGGGTCCATCACCATACTGAAAACTAGTGAAAAGGTCATATTAGTTCAAAGAAGCAAGGTGCTTAAATAGCTCCTGTATACTATATAAAAGCCTTATTTAAATATAATGAGCTTTTTATTATTTAATTATAGCTTATACTATCTTTGAATTTTGAAAAGCTATTTCATTAACAAAACAAAAGATGAAAATTTCACATTTTCTAATGATAAACAGATCTAACTATTTTTAATGCACCTGTCCTTGCAATATTATTGCTGCCTATGTGGTACACCCCTGTCAGCCTATTACACAAATTCATTCATAAAATAACTGAGATAACCTGTTATATACATCTATACATTTAACATTTTGTTAAATGCTTCATGAATATTTTCTCAGCAAGTCAATAGTTATAAAAAATGTACATGTAACACAATTATATAAACAGCTTGTAGCGTTATTAAATCTTCCAAAAATGCACAAATCACAACTAGTATTTCTCATCAAGATATCGGCACCCTTGTCATACATAAAGCAAATATTTTATGAGAATACTATTCGTATATAAATACATAAGGCTCAAGAATACCTATGATGATCAGAAAAAGTATTTAGGCTACATGCGTAGTATAGTCCCTATTTATTTAAGAGATTATTGCATATAATGTCTTACAATAAGTTGAAAGTAGTAATCTAGTTATAAAAAATACGAAAAACTATTCCACCAAACAGACCACTGGCAACCTTCGCTGTGTGTTACAACCTTTATTCCATAAAGCGCTTTTCGTTCAGATAAAATCCATGAACTTCTTCAGATGGAATATTCAGCATTTACCATCATTTAAATACTAATTCAAGTTAATCAGGTGGTACTCATTTACAAAATTAAAGCTATATTGTCTTTTAAAAACAATAAAACCAGATATTTTTAAATTATGTGTTATCTAAAATGCAAGTCATAATAATTATTATAGATAGCTGAACTCTTGGCATTGTATTAATACACTAAACATATATATAATATACTAATAAATATTAATATTTAAACATTTTATATAATAAAATAAGACAAAATTAAAACAGTGATACTTTAGCAGCAGAAGCATACCTTAGATAATATGATAATATACTCTACCTTATTAACACACATTCATTCATCTAATTCGGTAGATTACCTACATAAACTTTTCATTTTTAATATAGGCATAATTGAACACATATCATTCAAACCTGGGTCATTATATGCATATAATCGTATTTGCCATACTAATTCTAATTTATCAAGTTCCAATTTGGTTGGCCCTCCCCTCATATTTTGTGGGACCTGGTCTAAGACCCAAAACTTAAATTCATGTCCAGGACATTCTTGAATGTGTTTAGCTAATGCATTGTCCTGGCTCATTTTTTTAATACTGTATAAGTGGTCATATATTATGTCCCTCAATCTCCATTTTGTTTTGCCAATATAATATTATACCTTCTTTCCGTATGCTGTATGAGGAAACCAATTTGATTCAGTAGCTTCCCGGTGAGGATCAGATCATCAGTTTACTTCCAACGCCTTCATGATGACGTTTTAAGAAAGCTCCTAGCTTTCCAGCCGTGATGGATACCACAGTCTTGAACTCATCATGAAGATAAAGCTTTCAAAGTTCCAGCGGGAAATAGTAAGTAAAACATTACTTAACTACATATAAGGCAATGTCTCGAGACTCCCTCTATACCAAGAGAGATGAGAAAAAAAAACCTTGCATATACAACACGAAGCAATGACAGCTATCAAGCAAAGCTTCACCACACTATCAACCAGACTCTCCGGTTAATCTCCAACCAAAGCACACAGGCACCAAAACATACAATTAACACAAACGACACCTCACATGTCTCTACAGTGCTAGAGCACCAAACCAGAGCCTCCAAATAAACACACCAACAACTCAGAAACGACAACGAAGCCATACCATTACTCCAGCCACACTGCCACTCACATCCCGGGTCAGAAGTACCATCACTAGCACAGCAATTCTGCAACTATACAGCAGGCCATCATACAAGATTCCTTTATCAAACAATTAACCATAAATCAACTAAAATACAAATACAGCAATTATAACTAAATAAAAGTTTTCCAACCACTGTAAAAACCAAAATCAAGATAAACAAATATGCCCTCTAATGATAAGCACCACTGCAAGACATCCAGAAGCATATATATCCTAGACAGGAGAATCACTGCATCCATGGGAATCAAACCAATAAACATTAAGATAATTAATCTTAAACAAATAGTACAAATGAAAAAAAAATCCCAACAAACGACTATTCTACAAAACAAAATAGACAACTATTTAGTTAACCAATTTATATTATATTAAATGTAATACCAAAAGCACACCTGGATGTCCGGTTTCATTTCCCCAACTGAGTGAATCAAGTGCAAATATGCACTTGCTATGATTCATCTTTTGATTTTTTTTTTTTTTTTTTTTTTTTTTTTTTTTGAGTCAAATGTTTTCCTAGTGTTGTTCTCAGCATTTCTTTTAAGACTAGGACTGGCCCACTCCATTTCATCTACTTTTTCCAGTATGTTATTAGATTTTATATAAGTTATTGCATTGTGTAGGTCATCAAAAATTTTAAAACCATCTTGATAAAATATTTTCAGTCTTTCAGGAAAAAGCAAATTGGTTTTTATTTTATTCTTTTTTAGTTCTCTGACTAAAGGCAAGAAAATTTTCCTTTTTGATAATACTGAAGAATAGTCATTATCAAAGCGTATAATATTGTCCTTCGGTTTGATTGGGAATTTTGCCCACACAGTCTTTAGTACCATTTCCTTATCATGGGCTGATAGGAACTTTGCAATAACAGATTTAATATAATTACTCTTGGTGTCTTTAGATGTCACCATTGATCTATGGGCTCTTTCAATACCATATGAAAGAGCCTCCGGCAGTTCAAGTACTTCAGGCAACCAGGAAGATAAAAATGTTTCCAAATTATTTCCCTCTATGTTATCTGGTAAGCCAAAAATTCTCACATTATTCCTACAGGACCTGTTCTCAAGGTCATCAACCTGTGTCTGAAGAAGATAATTTTGCTAACAGGAACTCAACATTATTTTCACTCTCCTGAATTATGTTATCCATATCACTTAATGCAGTTTGCATTCCTGAATCTGCTTCCTTTGTTGCAATAAATCTTCATGTAGAATGTCCATTTGGTGAGAACACTTTTCTTTGAAATTGTCAGTTTTTATATCCATTTTGTCTATTTTGACATTTAGTTCTTGAATAGTAGTTAGTAATGACTGTAGTTCTTTTTTGATAGTTGTCTCTTGATGAGAAGATTTAGTGAAGCTCATCCTGTTCTTTTACTGTAGTACTTCCAAGTGTAACTTTGACAGGAAAACTTAAAATCTACTTGAAATTTTTTATATACTACCCTAATATATATTTTAAAGAATTAATTAAAATAAAAAACTATTATTAGGGATGTTTATATCAATATTTCCTGTCAATAAAGTTTTGTAAAGGCAGAGCTGATAAGAAAAGCTGCTACTCTGTGCTCATCTTGGCCACGCCCCCCCTAATCTCAGCTATTTTTCTGAAGCTAATGTCCTGTATTCCAGTTTCCACTGTTAAAATATATACATTAAAAGAGTCTCAGTAGTGCATGTACATTTCTGATCTTTTCCAGTAAGACACACACTGGTTACATTTTAAGCGCAAGCACTTTATAAAATACCTTTTTAACACGCATATCTGTACAGACCAGTTTGATATACACATGGCATAGAGTCCTAATACAGTTGTAACACAGGCATCTGGTATAAATCATGTTGATATTCACAAATGACATATAATTATTTACAAAATTCCAGATAGCTGTGCTGGCAATATCTCCCTTTGTAACCCCCCCCCCCCCAGAAGACTCAAGCTAGTTGTTCAAGTGACTCTTGAGAAGTGTTGCTTGAGAGAGATGAGCCTATTTGGGAATACATTATCCCATACCCTGTCTTGAGAGCCCATTTACATTGGCATTGCTAACTCCACTGTAGTGCTGCACTGTCATATCATATGCCTGGAGCTTGGCATTTTGCTGGCTGGCTCGATGTAGCCATGTTAAGGGATTGTTGTGGTCTGTAACTACAGTGAATTTCCTTCCATACAGATAAGGCTGACATTTCTGCAGTACCCACAGTATGGCTAGACATTCCTTTTCTACACTTGCATAGCATTCCTCCCTGGGTTGGAGCCTACAGCTGAGATATACCACTGGGTGTTCTTCTCCCTCTGAGGAAACCTGGCTGAGTACAGCCCCCACCCCATGGTTTGAAGCATCCACCTGCGCAACAAATTATTTGCTATAATCTGGACGGACTAACACAGGGGTCCTCCCAAAGCTCCTTTAAGCTTCTGGAATGCCTGTTCACATGCTGGGGTCCACAGTACCTTATCTGGCCTGTTTTTCCTTGTCAGGTCTGTGAGGGGAGCAGCTATGGTACTATAATTGGGGACAAACTTTCTGTAGTACCCTGCTGTCCCTAAGAATGCCCTCACCTGCTTTTTGGTGACAGGGGCAGGCCATGTCTGAATGGCTTCCACTTTTGCAGGTTCTAGCCGGATCTTACCACTGTCCACTCTGTCCCAGGTAGGAGACCTCTGCCATACCCACCTGGCACTTACTGGACTTAATGATTAACCCTGCTCTCTGTAGTCTGCTCAGCACCTCCCTGACATGCTGAAGGTGCTCTTGCCAGGAATGGCTGCAGATGGCAATATCATCCAGGTAAGCCAGGGCAAAATCTCCTGCTCTTGCTAGGATACAATATGCCACCTTCTGCAAAGTCGTTGGGGCATTTTTCATCCCAAAGGCCATCTTCCTGACCTCATACAAGCCTAAAGGAGTCACAAAGGCTGACCTTTCTCTAGTGTTGGGAGTCAAGGGCACCTGCCAGTAGCCCTTGGTAAGATCAGTAGTCCTAAGATGCCTAGCCCCATCCATCTGCTCTAGGGCTTCATCTGTCCTAGGCATGGAGTAAGCATCTAACTCTGTGTAACTATTTAATTTGCTGTAGTCCATATAGAGCCTGGTGATGCCATCCTTCTTTGGTACCAGCACCACAGGGGAGGCCCAGGGACTGCTGGACTCCTAGATTACCCCTAGTACCACCACTTCTTGTATCTCCTCCCTCAGAGTCTGTTTGACTCTCTCAGGCACCCTATAAAGTGCATGCTTAATAGGTCTTTGGGGTCCTGTATCCAGATGGTGCTGCACCAGGTGGGTGCACCTAGTTTCTCCAGTGAACATGCCCCCATACTCCTATAACACTGCTTGAATTTTGTGAACTTGGCTAGGGGATAGCTGCTGGGACATTGCTACCCCTTCCACTAAGGTGTCAGTCCGAGCCTCACTGAGGAGATCAGACATCAGATCCCCCTCAGACTCCTCCTGCCATCCACTGCAAATACTCAGCACAAGGGCATCTCTTTCATGGTAAGGTTTCATCATGTTAACATAGTACAATTTGTGCCCCTGCCTAGCAGTTCCACCATGCAGTTAACATCACTGACCTTCCTTACCACTTCGAAGGGTCCCTCCCAAGCTGCCTGCAGCTTGTTGTGTCTGACAGGAATGAGAACCATAACCTGCTGGTCCACAGCATACTCTGTAGCTTGAGCATTCCTGTCATACCAAGTCTTTTTCTGCTGTTGGGCTTCTGCCAGGTTCTCATGAGCCAAGCCCATTAGTTCTCTAAGTCTTGTCCTGAGATTTAGGACATATGCCACAGCAGACTCCTTATGTGATTCACACTCACCCTCCCACTCATCACAAATCAAATCAAGAGGTCCCCTCATACTATGCCCATACAGCAACTCAAAAGGAGAGAAATCTGTGGATTCCTGGGGTACCTCTGTGTAAGCAAACAATAAATGGGGCAAGTATTTGTCCCAGTCCCTCTTAAACTGGTCTGCAAATGCCTGAAGCATGGCCTTTAGTGTAGAGTTTAACCTCTCCATAAGACCATTAGTCTGGAGGTGGTAGGGGTGCCCTTTTGGTGCTTCACCCCACAGGGCTCCCACAGACAAGTCAGGTCTGATGTGAAATTGGCACCTCTGTCTGTCAGTATTTCTTTTGGGAAACCTACCCTGTAGAAAATCTTTAAGAAAGCATTTGCCACCTTTTCAGCCTCAATGGATGAAAGAGCCACTGCCTCAGGGTATCTGGTAGCATAATCTATTACCATTAGGATATACTTCTTCCCTGTGGGGTATGCAGATGCCCCACAATATCCATAGCTACCCTCTGAAATGGCTCCTCAATCACAGGCAAAGGCACCAAAGGAGCTTTAACCTTATCTTCTGCCTTGCCTACATTTTGGCACTGCTCACAGGTCCTGCATTACCCTCTTACACCCATGGAAATCCCAGGCCAATATAAAGTTTGCATAATACGTCTCTTTGTGCACTTTATGCCCATATGACCTTCAAAGGGAATGTCATGGGCTATGGCTAGAGGTGCCAAGACGGTAGGCTCTGGGCACTACCAACTGCTGTATTTTCTCACCCTCTAGTCCTCCCTCAGGGGTCCTCTCTGTGTACAGAAACCCTTTGTCCCAGTATATAGATTCCCCTTTTCCTTGTGAATCAAGTGCCTCCCTGGCTACCTCCCTCAAGCCTTGTGATGTAGGGTCTGAGAGCTGAGCCTGTCTCAACTCTTTCTTGGTAACCCTTCCCAACTTCCCTTACACAGGAAGTCTGGTATCCTCTAACAGTGGCATCTCACCGTCAGTACTACTACTCATCTCTGCCCTTGCAGTCACTCTGTCCAAGGGAACATCAGCACCCACAAACAGCTGTGACTCACCTTCAGTCTCACTGCTACAGGGTAGCTCTCTCCCTGAGTAGCCACCTCACCAGTCCTGGCTTCAAGTGTGTGTGGTCTGTCTAGGTCCCCTCCAGTCTACCAGACCCGCATGCTTGTTTCCAAGCCTGACTGCGCATAACTGCATGCACACATGGTACTGTATTATCAACATCATTCCTTATGAGGACATCTGCAGGGAAATCCTCAAACATACGTACTTGCTTGCTTCTTTTTCCACCCTCCCAGTCAAGGTGAACCCTAGCCAAAGGTATTTGTAATTGAGTCCCTCCTAAACCTCTGACTGGAGTAGACTGCCGAAGCAAGTAGTGCTCCTCTTTAACTATTGCAGGCTTCACAGTGGTTAGGTCAGAGGCTGTCTCTCTCCTAGCAGTGGCCTGTTTCCCATCTATTGTAATAGGATATAACCTCGTGTGGTAGTTTGTACCCTTGTTGTCTGCAGACAGCTTACCACTGGCATTCTGTAATTCCCACTTACTGGCTCTCCCACCTTTTGTTCCCCACCTTGCCTCCACGGACATCTATATGCTACATGGCCCCACTGGTTACATTTAAAACATTTAACCCTTGATCCTGGCCGTGTACCTGAACTACTGGTTTCCTCTGTTACTGACTGACTCCATTGGGGTGGTTTAGGCTGCCCACCATGGGTTTCCTAATACCCATGTGCAGCACTGTGTATCCCTTTCCTTTGCAGTGATGGCCTGCTTGCTAGGTATTGGTCTCCCTTTTTCCCCAACTCATCCATGGTATTACATTCTCTATCTGCCAGCCAGATTCTCATGTCCTCAGGCAAAGTGCTAGGGGCTTGTTCCCTCACTAAAAGGTCTGCCAGCCCTTCAAAAATGGTGACCTGACACCCACTCATGCACCTATGAAAATAAGTGCTTAGTTCAGCAGTATATTCTCACACACTTTCATCTGCCTTGTGTCTAAGCTCACAAAACTTTTTTCTATAAGCTTCAGTTGTTAACTTAAAATACTAATAAACAATTTTTAACTGTATTATAATTTAAGCAGTCAGTATCAGACAATTTAGAAACAACAGTTACAGCTTTAGCATTGAGTAAGGGGGTCAGGAACTGTACCCCGAGCTCTTGGACAACATTATACTGTTTACATACCCTTTCAAACATATGCATAAAACTATCAAAATTATCACCCTCTGAAAATTGTGCAAGAAATTTACTGAACTTTATTGCTTCTTTGATTTGGTTACTCCCTTCCCTGTTACCTCCATGACCCTGGCGAAGAGTCAGCATTTCCTTTTCATGTTGCCTCTGCGTCTAATTTTCAGCCTCCAGACATCTCAGCCTCTCTGCTGATTCTAATGCCTTTTGTTTCTCCTTTTTCTTTGCCTCCAAATGCTGCAGTCTCTCTGCTGATTCTAGTTCCAACCCTTTGGCCTCCAGTTCAAGTCTCTTTAACTCCAGACAGATTTTAAGTCCTCTGAGGCGAAGTTGAACTGTCCATTTTCTGAGAATTGTACACCTCCAAGGCCAGTCTTGTCCTCCTGGTTGCTGGTCTGTGATGTAGCTGTGGTTAGGGCTATAATAATGTCTGCTTTAGTCAGGTTGGCATGCATGAATCTTTTGTCTTGGCACATCTCAACCAACTGCCTCCTGGTCAGCTTGCCATACTCCTCTGCTGACATCCTGCCCTGCTCTCCCTGACTAACTAGGCTAACAAAAAAAAAAAATGAAACTTTGAATGTCTACTGTGTGGCTGCTTGAGAGTACAAACACCTTCATTAGTGGCTACTGTTTACAGGCTACAGGAGTTCAGTATCCACACCACTGAATCCCAATATGTGGATATCCCACCACTGCCAACCAACAATATAACGACCCACCACTGGATCAATAATCAAGGAACCTTAGTCCTCACCACTGGCAACAGTGGGGGACATGCACTGGGAGGAAAACAGGTACACAGGATTTCCAGAGGCAGCACTCTGCATCAGGTGCAATTGCACACAGAGACCACAATCAGTCCGGGGCTGGTTTCTTCCTCTTTCTCCAGATCCCCAGTAAGACTCCCCACTGGCATAGCTATAGGGTTGAGATCTCAGCTGAATGGCCAAGCCAAGACCTCTAGCACCCTGTCTGTCCAACCAGTGCCTCATGTGCCTGCCCAAGTAGCTGACACCTACACTCTCTGAGGTTTGATTTACACACACACACACACACACCTGAGAAAGGCTGTCACGGGTTTATTAGCTATGCTCCCTTTTGCCCAGACTATAAAGTAGCTATCACTTCCACCAGCCAACTCCTTATGAGCTACTTGAAGGCTCTTAACAAAGGGTGTCCAATCTTACTGTGTAATATTAGTATTACTACAAATGGTAGTTTGACCAAGAGCAAGGCTGTTAGGAGTGGCCCACACAGTATCAACAAATAAATATGCAAGTACTCTCAAAACTTAAACATCTCTACAGTGGTCAGCCACAACAAAAGGTTTAAATATATTTAATAATAAATAATAGAACAAGACAATAATTAAGATATATTCACAGCGACATCAGAGTTCAAAACCACAGGACAGTCTCAAATAAATAAATAAAGAAAAATATCTAAACTAAGCTTCACTATATTCCTGACTGAATCTAAGAGAATTGCTATACCCTAAGAACTTACAATTATAGAGCAAGGCAGATGTTGTGGTGAATGGTTCTTGTTGTTGTCGGGTCCAAAACATAATGCAGAACGCCGTCTCACTAAGAGACTCTCAAATTAATATCTCAAATATTACTGCTGGGATAGCTTGCAGAATGACATCATTTCTTGTCATTTGACTCTAAGCGAAACCCCCACTGTTGGAAGCTAGCAGTATTTAGGATCTGCCTGTGGAAATACATAGACCTCTGGTCTTTGGCAGATGTTGGAAGTCATAAAACAATTACAATCCTTCATGTTTTCAAAACTAGTAATTAGTTCACTCTAAAGACAACACAGAAAGCTTCTCAGTACAATCTTTGTTATTAGCTGCATTGGGAATGTGAAAGATACCATCTTTTATGGCCTAGCCATAAAGTAATTAAATTTCAGCTATTTTTCTGAAGTTAATCTCCTGTATTTCAGTTTCTACTGTTAAAATATATACATTTAAACCGTTACAATAGAGCATGTACATTCCTGTTCTTTTCCAGTGGTTACATTTTAAACATATGCACTTTATAAAATACCTTTTTAATGCACATGTCTGTACAGACCAGATGTTCTTCGTGTTGTAACTGTTGCAGTCATTACATTTGGGTTTTCTTCTTGCAGGTAGCCCTCAGTCAGCCTGATTAACAAAGTCTTGGGTCCTGTGTCTCTTGCTGTCCCTTCTTCCATGACATCAGGTCATCAGGGGTATAAAACATGCAGCCATCGCCATTTTCATCAGTCTTTCTTGCCGCGCGGTGCCCAAAGCAGAAGCAGTTCGCAAGTGCCGGTTGGCCGACTCCTGAAATTTTTGATGTTCTTCATCTCACATTGCTGCAGTCATAACTTATGGGTAGTCCGCTGTCCTCGGTCGGCCCGAATACCAAAGTATTAGGCTGACGTCGGTCATGGGCGCTCAGATCTGACGTCAGAGCGTCAAGGTATTAAAGCGCATGACCGACGTCATTTCCTCAGTCTTTTTTGCCGCATGGTCCGAAGCAGAAGCAGCGTTTGCAAGTACTGTTCGGTGTTCTGAAATTGTCGTATTCTGAGTTTCAGACCGAAACCAAGTTGGGCTAAGTACCCCGTTGGGGAATATTTTTGTTTTTTCTTGCCTCAGTTAATTCCGGATGTCAGAAAAAGTGAATAATTGTATTTCTTGTGGGAAACAGATACCGCATAGGGATTATCACTCTCTTTGTATTCCTTGTTTGGGACCCGAGCACAACGTAGTTGGGTGTCGCTTTTGTGCTAGATTTAATAAGCGCACCATTAAACGTAGGTTAGATTGTGCTAGGCTTGTATTCGGTAAGCGGTGTAATTACAATATGCCGTCGGATCCTCCGACGCCCGCTACCGCGAAGAAGCGCAAAGATAAATCTTTAAAGTCCAAGCAGGATGACTCGTCCATTCCGGACGCCGGTTCTTTAGACACTACGATGGATTTGGTTGATCCGGCCGAGGTTTCACCTGAGTCTCAGGGGGAGACGTTGATTTTGCAAGATGTGGCCTCTCAGGAGTCAGGTCAGGCTGAGGGGGCCTCTCAGGTTGCTGTTCTCCCTTCCTTGCCTAAGGTGGTTAGGCCTTCTCCTTCTGTCTCTAAGGTACCTTCCAAAGGCAGGCCTGGTTTGCCTACCACAGGTGTCAGTCCGAGTTCTGCAGGTTCTGTGCCTAAAAAACACATGCTTAAAATGGCAGAATATTTAATTACTTTAATCAGGGGTTCTATGCCCCCTCCTGATAAGAGGCCTCTGGTGGAGCCAGAAATGGAAAGTTTGGAGCAGGCTTCAGATTACTCAGAGTCTTCGGCTGAAGACATTCAGGATTTTCCTCCTTATTCTGATTCAGACGCAGAGGATTCCACTCCTTCTGCTTCTCCTCCAGAGGATTTTTCTTTTTCAGAAACCCTGCATTCTATGAGGGAACATTTTAAATGGGAAGGTCAGGATTTCTCAGATTCCCGGAAGAGGCTTAGGGAATTTTTGTTTTTACCACAGCATAGGCCCTTGGCTATACCTCCTGTTTTGGATGTTGTTCAAGACGTTTTCTCTGTGGCTTCCCTTAATCCTGACTCTTTGCCTCCTGCGCCAGTTAAGCCAGATAGGTATTACAGAGTGCCTGAGGCTCATAAATATCTGTATAAGAGCCCTAGGGCTGACCCAGAAACTATTAGCCAGGGACCTAAGGGTGTCAGGGCTTCTGTTGTAAAGAATCCAGTTCCTATGGATAAGGATGCTAGAGCTTTGGAAAGGTGGGGTAAGAAAGTGTATACCTCTTCCACTTTAGCAATGAGGGCTTTGAATTGCCAGTTTCATATGTTGAAGTACCAGAATTTTCTCCTTACTCAGTTAAAATCTAAAGTGGATGCTTTGGCAGAGGGCATAGAGTGTAAGGAATTACAGGATTTGGTACATGCCTCTGATCAGGTGGGTAAGCATGCTTTGCAGTGTGGTTTTGATGCTTTACAGGCTTCTTCCAGGGTGGCTGCCACTGGTTCAGTTATTCGCAGGCACGCCTGGCTTAAGGATCAGAATTTGTCAGAGCATGTTAAAGCTAGGATTTTAGATGCTCCTTTGCAGTCTGAAGTTTTGTTTGGCTCTCCTGTGGAGTCTGTCTTGAAGAAAATGGAAGACAAGGCTAAGTCTATGCAGACTGTTAAAGATTTTTTGCAGGTGCAGCCCCCTAAGTTTAGCAGGAACTGGCCTGCTAAGGGTTGGACTTACCCTTCTTCTGATTCGCAGTCTAGGGGTAGATCTAGACGTGGTAGGGGCAGAGCTCAGAGTTCTTTCAGGTCTAGACCGTGGAGTTCACCAGCACAATCTACAGGTGAAGGCAGGGGCCAGTCCTTTCGTAAACAGGCCCAATGACCTGCAACTCCAGCTGCCAGATCCTTCCTGTCTAGCAGCTCCTTTGGGAGGAAAGTTGGCACTCTTCAAGCAAAATTGGTTACTAGTCACCCAGGACAAATGGGTGTTGGACATTATAGACCGAGGCTACAAGTTTTATTTCCACACATTGCCTCCTTTCAAAGGCATGCCAGACGTTCCTCCTCAGCAAAGGGTAGAGGCTCACAAACAGATTTCTTTACTTCTTCAAATGGGGGCTATACAGCAGGTCCCTCTGTCAGAAGTGGGCCTAGGATTTTACTCTCGCCTATTTCTTGTACCAAAGAAAGGAAACACTTGGAGGCCAATCTTGGATTTATCTATCCTCAACACATATCTGGACATTCCAAAATTCAAAATGTTGACGTTGCAACAACTTCTGCCTCTGTTGGGCAAAGATCACTGGATGGTAACTCTGGATCTCAAAGAGGCTTATCTTCATGTTCCTATCAGGCCCAGTTGCAGGAGATTCCTGCGTTTTCGGGCTGGGACTTTACATTATCAGTTCTCTGCATTGCCCTTTGGCTTATCTACTGCGCCCAGGGTATTCACAAAAGTACTGGCTCCAGTGATAGCCTTCTTCAGGTTAAGAGGAATACAGATTTATCCTTATTTGGACGATTGCCTGATTCTTGCTCAATACAAGCTCGAGCTTCTTCACCATCTACAGTATGTTATGACAGTGTTAAGGTGCCTAGGGTATTCTGTGAACGAAACAAAGTCCAGTCTAGTACCCTCTCAGGAAATGTGCTTTCTGGGTGTGAGACTGAATACAGCTTCCCAGATGGCCTTTTTGACCCCGGACAAGCAAAAGAATCTTACACTTTACTTCCATCAATTGTCTCTACGGTCCAGGCTGACTGCAAGGACAGTCCTTCAAGCCTTGGGGTTCATGGCATCTTGTATTCTGGTGCTTCCCAATGCCAAACTGCATATGAGGAAGCTACAATGGTATCTCAAAAATGCATGGACACAACACTGCCAAGATCTGGACACTGTCATTCAGATAATACCTTGCATTCAAAAGGAATTTTTGTGGTGGGCTCAGGAATGTCACCTAAACAAGGGACTCTCTGTGACCCGACCAGAGGCGAATCAGATTTTAATGACAGATGCCTCGGACAAGGCTTGGGGAGCACACCTCAATGGAAAATGGGTTCAAGACACGTGGCCTGCCAGACTTCAACATTTGCATATCAACTTGAAGGAAATGTTAGCAGTCCAGTTTGCATTGATGGCTTTCAAGGATTTACTGCTCCCAGGGCAGGTGTTGATTCAAACAGACAACACAACTGTCATGTGGTACATCAACAAGCAAGGGGGAACCCATTCGTACCCTCTTTGCAGGCAAGCTATGATTTTGTGGGAGACTGCTCTCAGTTTAAAACTCACTCTTCAAGCAAGGTTTCTGCCAGGAGCACAGAACTCCTTAGCAGATGTTTTGAGCAGACGGATAGTGGATCCCCACGAGTGGAAATTGGATCCTCATGCATTTCGACAGTTGACAATGATATGGGGGACTCCAGACATAGATCTGTTCGCTTCTCCACTAAATTTCCAGGTGCCAAAGTTTTGCACAAAGATGTTTCATCCCACAGCTTGGAAAGTGGATGCTCTATCATTCAGTTGGAGCAATCTTCACGTCTATGCCTTTCCGCCTCTGCCTCTACTTCCAAAGGTTCTCTTGAAGGTCAGACAAGACAAGCCCTCCATGATTCTAATAGCTCCAGATTGGCCTCGACAGCACTGGTACCCTCTGCTGAGGAGTTTAGTACGGGAACCTCCTTACCCTTTGCCTTTGATCCCGCACCTTTTGACTCAGGAGGGCAATCATTTCCTCAATGTCAGGATTCAGTCCCTGCATCTAACAGCCTGGCATATTCTGTTCTAGAACCTGGAGGGTCGCAGCTTCCTCAACAAGTTTTGAATGTTATTTTGGAGGCCAGGAGGCCTAGTACAAGGAAAGTTTATGCTGATAAATGGAGGAGATTTTTTATTTGGAGCAAAGCAAAGAGCTTTGATGTTTCCAGGCCTGATTTGAGTGTTTCTCTTCAATATCTTAC
The DNA here is from genome assembly GCF_019279795.1 of Protopterus annectens. Lineage (NCBI taxonomy): Eukaryota > Metazoa > Chordata > Ceratodontiformes > Protopteridae > Protopterus > Protopterus annectens. Next base: position 261,792,159 of record NC_056728.1, read on the forward strand.
AGAATTATTGGACAAAGGTTTGTCTTTCTCCTCTATAAAGGTTCATGCTGCAGCCATTTCTGCTCACTATGACTGTGACCCACCATTATTCTCTCATCCTTTGTTTAAGCAATTCCTTAGAGGGGCAAAGAACATAAGACCCCCGCGTAGAGCTCCTACTCCTGCCTGGGATCTCAATTTTGTGTTGGAAAAACTTACTTTACCTCCTTTTGAACCTGCAACTACGGCTGAGTTAAAGTTTTTGTCGTGGAAGACTGCTTTTTTGTTGGCCATTACGTCTGCTAGAAGGGTTTCCGAATTACAGGCTCTAATGGCAGTTGAACCCTTCCTAATTTTTCATAAGGACAGGGTATCTCTGCGTACTAACCCTACTTTTATGCCTAAAGTGGTTTCAAATGTGGCCTTGAACCAATCTATTCATTTGCCTACTTTTTATGCAGATCCCCAAAATAAAGGGGAGAAAATTTTGCACACTTTGGATATTCACAGGCAGTTGCGTTATTATTTGAGCAAGACTAAAGAGTTCAGACAGTCTCAGCAGTTGTTTGTTTCTTTTGCTTTGGGTTCTCAGGGGAAACCTGTTTCAAAACAAACTATTTCTAAGTGGATTGGCCTTTGTATTGCTTTTTGTTATTGTCATCATGGTAAGGAGATTCCAGCTGGGATCAGACCTCACTCCACTAGGGCTACTGCCACTTCTACTGCTTTTTTAAGGGGGGTAGCTACTAAAGATATTTTGGAAGCAGCTACTTGGAGTTCAGTGCACACTTTTTCTAAACATTACCATCTTCCTCTTTATTCCAAATCTAGGGCTGGATTTGCCACTGCAGTCTTACAGGGCATTTTGGCAGCTCCCAATGCTTTATGATTTTGCCAGCCTCCCTTTACCTCTGCTTTGGGATTCTACCCATAAGTTATGACTGCAGCAATGTGAGATGAAGAACATAGTACAGTTTTGTACCTACCATAAATGTAGATGTTCGAAGATCCACATTGCTGCAGTCCAATTTACCCTCCCTTCTTCCCCTCTGTTGTTTGGAGTGGTTGTATGGTTTGGGTTGTAGCTGTTTTTTGTACATGGTTTTAGGGAGTTATTCAATTTTTGGCTGTGGCCTTTATTTTTAGGGCCTTCTGACATCTGGGGCAAGAAAAGACTGAGGAAATGACGTCGGTCATGCGCTTTAATACCTTGACACTCTGACGTCAGATCTGAGCGCCCATGACCGACGTCAGCCTAATACTTTGGTATTCGGGCCGACCGAGGACAGCGGACTACCCATAAGTTATGACTGCAGCAATGTGGATCTTCGAACATCTACATTTATGGTAGGTACAAAACTGTACTTTTTCGAGTTTCAGAACCAAAGTCTTCAACCTAAAGTTAAGTACCCCACTGGGGAAACTTTTTCTTGCTCCTTACCGATGTCAGTAAAAGTTAATAATTGTATTACTTGTGGGAAGCAAATACCTCATAAGGATTTTCATTTGTACTGTATTCCTTGCCTAGGTCCTGACCACAACGTGCCTTGCTGTCGATTTTGTGCTAAATTTAATCAGCGCACTATTAAGCGTCTGTATATTTTTACATCTAAATATTTTGGCTCAAGATTTAACTATCCAGAAATGTCATCAGTTAGCAATCCGACTACTGGAATACACAAAAAAACGCAAAGAAAAAGACAGAGACAGACCGTCGAGGTCCAAAACAGACAAAGCTTCTCCTAAGCCAGTCGCCGGTTTGCCGGTACTCATTGAGAAGCTTTCGCAGCCCCTGATACCCGCTACTTTTGATTCGCAGGCCTCTACTGAGACCCATTCGGAATTCGGTATGCCGCAAGACACTTTAAGTATTGAACCCGCGGATGTCTCTACCTTAGATGGGTCTGGAGCCACTGAGCAGGCACCAGCTTCTGAGGGTGTTTTCAGGCCTAAAGATTTGTATATTAAACCAACGCCGTCTTCAAAACCTAGGCCAAAATCAACTTTTATGTCTAAAAAAACGACGCTTGGGCCACGTGCACAGGCCCCTATGCCTAAAAAACAAATGATCAAAATGGCTGAGGATTTAATTACCTTGATCAGGGGTTCCCATTCCCCTCCTGCTAAGGGCCCTAGGCAAGGCAATGATTATGAATCATCAGATCAGGTTTCCATTGCTTCTGATTCCTCTTCTGATCACGAATTATCTATTCCACCTGATGAGGACTCTGATGCAGAAGAATCCATTCCTTCTGCTTCTCCTCCTGAGGATTTTTCTTTTGGAGAAAATTTGCATACCTTAAAGGAACATTTTCACTGGGAGAGTCAGGATTTTTCAGAATCTAAAAAGAGTCTTAGGGATTTCCTTCTTCCTCAGCATAGGCCTTTGGCTATACTTCCTGTTCTAGACATTGTTGATGATGTTTTCTCAGAATCCAGCATGGCTCCTGATTCCCTGCCTCCAGCTCTTAGTAAGCCAGACAGATATTACAGGCTTCCTGACTCCCACAAATTCCTTTTTAAAAACCCTACTGCTGACCCTGAAACCATTTCTCAGGGTCCCAAGGGTGTTAAGGCTTCTACTGCTAAAAATCCTACCCCTTCTGATAGAGACTCCAGGGCGCTGGATAGATGGGGTAAGAAGGTTTACACGTCTGCAACCTTGGCAATCAGGGCTTTAAACTGTCAATTTCATATGCTTAAATATCAGCAGCATGTCATGGGCTTACTTAAACAGAAAATGATGTTGATTTCTGACTGTGTGGAAAATAAAGAATTACAGGATTTATTGCATTCAGCTGAACAAGTTGGAAAGCATACTTTGCAATGTGGTTTTGATTCCTTGGAGGCCTCTTGCAGGGCCACTGTAACTGGATCTGTGATAAGAAGGCATGCTTGGCTCAAGGAGCAAAATCTGCCTGATCATGTTAAATCAAAATTGTTGGATGCTCCTTTACAACAGGACAGTCTATTTGGTAATAAGGCAGAAGAAGTTTTGAAAAAGATGGAAGACAAAGCTAAATCTATGCAAACTGTAAAAGATTTCCTACAAGTGCAGCCACCCAGGTTCAGTAGACACTGGCCTGCTAAGAATTGGTCCTTTCCAGTACCCACCAGAGCCACTCAGGTCAAACCCAGACACTCCAAAGGCTCCAGGTTTCAGTCACAAGCAACTTACAGAACAAAACAATGGGGTACCTCCACCTCCAAATCTGGAAGTAGCAAGGCACCTCCCTACGGTAAACAGTCTCAATGACTTTCCTCTGCCATCTCCAAGCACTTATCTTTTGGCAGCCCTTTTGGGGGGAAAACTAGCACTCCGTGCACAAAATTGGCATCTAATTACTCAGGACAAGTGGGTTTTAAATATAGTATCCCAGGGATACAGATTTAATTTCCACGCGTTGCCAATCCCAAACGGATGGCTAGACCTGCCTCCAAATCAGTGGGCAGAGGCCCAGAAACAAGTTATGTCCCTCATGCATATGGGTGCTATTCAACCAGTACCATAAAAGGAAAAGAGACAAGGTTTTTATTCAAGACTTTTCCTGGTACCCAGAAAAGACGAATCATGGCATCCAATTCTGGACTTATCCATTCTAAATACATTGCTGGACATTCCAAAATTCAAGATACTGACTCTACAACAGTTACTGCCTGTGCTAGCAAGGATGCCTGGTTGGTAACTCTAGACTTAAGAGGCTTATCTGCATATCCAAATCAGGGAATCTTGCAGAAGATACCTCCACTTCAAAACAGGCGATTTGCATTACCAGTTCTCTGCACTGCCCTTTGGCTTATCTACTGCACCCAGGGTCTTCACAAAGTGCCTGGTGCCAGTAATTGCATTTTGCAGACAAAGAAACATTCAAATTTATCCTTATCTGGATGATTGTCTAATTCAGGCAGAAAACAAGGACACTCTTCTCCAGCATCTGGCATTTGTAAAAAGGCTTCTAACTTGTCTAGGGTACACAATAAACGAAAAGAAATCACAACTGGTACCCTCTCAAATAATTACATTCCTGGGTGCAAGCTTGAATACAACAGCCCAGATGACTTACCTCACGCCAGAAAAACAAATCCAATTAATGACTTACTTCAAACAAGTGGCCAAAAAAACCCAGTTATCTGCAAGACAAATTCTGCAGGCCTTGGGGTTCATGGCTTCTTGCATTCTACTAATTCCATATGCAAGACTGCATATGAGGAAACTTCAGTGGTACCTAAAAAGCTTATGGAGTCAGCATTGTCACAGCCTGGAAACAATGATCCCTATCATTCCTTGCCTGCAGCAGGAGTTCCTATGTCGGGCAGAGGCCTGTCACCAAAACAAGGGACTGTCATTCATTCCAACCCCTGCCACCCAAACCCTGACTACAGACGCATCAGATTATGCTTGAGGGGGCGTATCTGGCAGGGAGATGCATTCAGGGTGAATGGAGCCCAAATCAAATGCACCTGCATATCAATCAGAAAGAGATGCTAGCTGTACAGAATGCTCTGACAGCCTTCAAGGACTTTCTTCATCCAGGACAACTACTGATAAAGACGGACAACACCACAGTTATGTGGTATATAAATAAGCAGGGGGGTACCCATTCCTACCCCCTTTGCAGACTAGCCATGGCTTTGTGGAACACAGCCTTGACTTACCAAATACATCTACAAGCTCAATTCTTGCCAGGAAAGCAAAATACTCTGGCAGACGAACTAAGCAGAAATCTTATGGACCCACACGAATGGAAACTGGATCCACAAATCTTCAGCATGTTGACACGCAAATGGGGGAGCCCAGACATACATCTTTTTGCCTCACCCCAAAACTTTCAGTTGGACAAATTCTGCACAAGAATCCATCACAAAAAAGCTTTGAAAGTGGATGCTCTATCCTTCAGCTGGAAAAACCTATCAGTCTATGCCTTTCCCCCTCTGCCTCTGCTCTCCAAGGTATTACTAAAAGTCAGACAGGAAAAACCAAAAATGATTCTGATTGCTCCAGACTGGCCTCGCCAACACTGGTACCCTCTCCTACGCAGTACGTCACACCTTCCTCCGTGGTACCTGCCTCAGACACCTTATCTACTGTCTCAGCAGAACTATCAAATTCTGCACACTCCGCTCCAAACTCTGAATCTTGCAGCATGGCTAATCGACTAATTTCACCAGTTACATCTCTCAGCAAACCTGTGATGGATGTCATTTTGGAGGCTAGAAGGCCTAGTACTAGAAAATCTTATGCTGATAAATGGAAAATATTCTGCACAAGGAATAGGCACAGCAATGCCCAATATTCCTCAGATTCTGCAATATTTAACTGAGATGCTTCACAAGGGCCTATCTTTCTCTTCCATAAAAATCCATGCCTCTGCTATTTCAGCTCTTTACAATACAGAGCCTCCCCTCTTCTCTCTTCCCCTGCTAAAGCAGTATCTCAGAGGGGCCAAAAATTTAAGACCTCCCAGGAGAGCACCAACTCCTGCATGGGACCTCAATTTTGTGTTGGAAAAGCTCACCCTACCTCCTTTTGAGCCAGCTGCTACTGCAGACATAAAATTTCTCTCTTGGAAAACAGCTTTTCTTTTAGCAGTCACTTCAGCTAGAAGGATTTCAGAACTACAGGCTCTCATGGCAGTGGAGCCTTTTATTATTTTCTACCCGGACAGGGTGGAGCTCAGGACCATTCCATCCTTTACGCCTAATCAGACCATTCATCTGCCAATTTTTTTCCCAAATCCACAGAACAAGGGGGAGCGGATTCTGCATTCATTTGATGTACACGGACAGCTAAGATTCTACTTAAACAGGACAAAATCTCTAAGAAAATCTGAGCAACTACTGGTGGCATTTGCTGCAGTGGCAGAGGGAAAGGCTATCTCAAAGCAGACTATTTCAAAATGGATAAGCCATTGTATTCATTTCTGCTGCATGCATCATGGTAAACCTGTCCCCAAGGTGATCAGATCCCATTCCACCAGGGCTGCATCTACTTCTGCAGCCTTTCTCAGAGGGGTTCCTACCAGAGACATTCTAGACGCTGCTACCTGGAGCTCAGTTCATACGTTCACCAAACATTACCATTTACCTCTCATCTCTAAATCTAGAGCAGGCTTTGCCACTGCTGTCCTGCAGGGCCTTATAGCTGCTCCTAATGCTGTATAATCCCTCCCAACCATAACTTTGTGATTCTACCCAAATGTAATGACTGCAACAGTGAAACACGAAGAACATAGTACAGTTGTGTACACTTACCATAAATGTAGATGTTCGAGTGTATTCACTGTTGTAGTCCTGGTTACCCACCCGCTAGCCCCCTACTTTTCTCTTTTTATACCTCTTCTTTCTGTTACTATGCTCAAAAGCCTTTATGTTGTATTTGCTTTTATTTGGAGGTATATTGTTTGTGTTCTAAATTACATGTATATATATATATATATATATATATATATATATATATATATATATATATATATATATATATACTCCCCATTTGTGGGGCACGTGACATCTGGGGCAAGAAAAACTAATGAAAATGGCGTCGGCTGCATGTTTTATACCCCTGATGACCTGATGTCATGGAAGAAGGGACAGCAACCGACGCAGGACCCAAGACTTTGTTAATCAGGCCGACTGAGGGCACCTTGCCAGCAGATTACCTAAATGTAATGACTGCAACAGTGAATACACTCGAACATCTATATTTATGGTAAGTGTACACAACTGTACTTTCTCTGCACTGCCCTTTGGCTTATCTACTGCATCCAAGGTATTCACAAAGTGCCTAGCTGCAGTTATTGCATTTTGCAGGCAAAGAAATATTCAAATATACCCATACCTGGATGATTGTCTAATTCAGGCAGAAAGCCAGGACATACTTTTGAATCATCTGGCCTTTTGTAAAAAGGGTTCTAACTTGTCTGAGGTACACCATAAACGAAAATAAATCACACCTGGTACCCTGTCAAAAAATTATATTCCTGGGAGCAAGCTTGAATACAACTTCCCAGATGGCTTACCGCACGCCAGAGAAACAAATTCATTTGACAACCTACTTCAAACAAGTGGCCACAAAACCCCTGTTATCTGCAAGACAAATACTACAAGCCTCGGGGTTCATGGCCTCTTACATTCTTCTAATTCCATATGCAAGACTGCATATGAGGAAACTACAGTGGTATCTAAAAAAAACTATGGTGTCAACATTCTCAAGACCTAGAAACAATGATTCCTGTCATACCTTGCCTACAAGGCCTGCCACCAAAACAAGGGACTACCTTTCACACCACCCCCTGCCGCCCAAACCCTAACAACAGATGCATCAGACTATGCATGGGGGGCTCACCTGGCAGGGAAGTGCATTCAGGGCAAATGGAACCCAAGTCAAATGCACCTGCATTTCAATCAAAAAGAAATGTTAGTTGTACAGAATGCTCTGACAGCCTTCAAGGACCACTTTCTTCCAGGACATCTAATGGTAAAGACGGACAACACCACTGTTATGTGGTACATAAACAAGCAGGGGGGTACACATTCTTACCCCCTCTGCAGGCTAGCCATGGCATTGTGGAACACAGCCTTGAGCTACCAAGTGCACCTATAAGCTCAATTCCTGCCAGGAAAATTAAATACACTGGCAGACGGACTAAGCAGAAACCTCATGGACCCACACGAGTGGAAACTGGAACCAAGGATTTTCAACATGTTGACAAGCAAATGGGGGAGCCCAAATATAGACCTGTTTGCCTCTCCCCAGAACTACCAATTGGACAAATTTTGCACAAGGACTCCCCACAAACAAGCCTGGAAAGTGGATGCTCTGTCCTTCATCTGGAAAAACCTATCAGTCTATGCCTTCCCCCTTCTGCCTCTGCTCTCCAAAGTACTACTAAAAATCAAACAGGACAAACCAAGGATGATTTTGATTGCTCCAGACTGGCCACGCCAACACTGGTACCCCCTCCTGCGCAGTGTGCCACAGTTATCTCCATGGCACCTGCGTCAGACTCCTTCCCTGCTGTCTCAGCAGGAGAACCAGATTCTGCACCCTCAGCTTCTAACACTGAACCTTGCAGCCTAGCTAATTACTTAATTTCTCCTTTACCATTCCTCAGCAAACCTGTGATGGATATCATTTTGGAGGCAAGGAGGCCTAGTACTAGAAAATCTTATGCTGAAAAATGGAAAATATTCTGTGCTTGGAACCAGTCTCAAGGGATGAGCACAGCAGCACCTAATTTACCTCAGATTTTACAATACTTAACTGAGATGCTTCACAAGGGCCTGTCTTTTTCCTCCATTAAAATCCACGCCTCAGCCATTTCAGCTCATTATAACACAGAACCTCCCCTCTTCTCTCATCCACTGCTCAAGCAGTTCCTCAGAGTGGCCACAAATTTGAGACCACCCAGGAGAGCTCCAACCCCAGCCTGGGACCTTAGCTTTGTCTTGGAGAAACTCACTCTACCTCCTTTCGAGCCAGCTGCTACTGCAGACTTAAAATTTCTTTCTTGGAAAACAGCTTTCCTTTTAGCAATCACTTCAGGTAGAAGGGTATCTGAATTACAGGCCCTTATGGCAGTGGAGCCTTTCATCATCTTTCATGTGGACAGGGTGTCCCTCAGAACCAATCCATCCATCATGCCCAAGGTGGTATCCAGTGTGGCTCTTAATCAGTCCATTCATTTGCCAACCTTCTTTCCCAATCCACGGAATAAAGGGAAATGGATACTGCATTCCTTAGATATGCACAGACAACTTAGATTCTACTTGGACAGGACTAAACCTCAAAGGAAATCTGAACAACTGCTGGTGGCATTTGCTGCAGGGGCAGAGGGGAAGGCTATTTCAAAGCAAACCATTTCTAAATGGATAAGTCATTGCATTAATTTCTGCTATAAGCACCATGGAAAACCTATCCCCCAGGGGATCAGACCTCACTCCACCAGGGCTTCATCTACCTCTACAGCCTTTCTCAGAGGCATATCTACCAGGGACATCCTAGAAGTTGCTACCTGGAGTTCTGTACATACTTTCACCAAGCATTATCATTTGCCAATTTTCTCTTAATCCAAAGCTGGCTTTGCCACTGCAGTCTTGCAGGGCCTTATAGCTGGCCCTAATGCTATCTAAATTCCTCCTCCCAACCATAGCTTTGGGAATCTACCCAAATGTAATGACTGCAACAGTGAAACACGAAGAACATATTACAGTTGTGTACACTTACCATAAATGTAGATGTTCGAGTGTATTCAGTCCTGGTTACCCTCCCTCCAGCCTCCTAACTTCTTTTGGCTATACCTCTACTTTTCTTTACTATGCTTAAAAGCCTTTTTGGTGTATTTGCTTTTTTGTTGGAGATATATCTTTGTACTTTTATATTTAATTGCTTCCCATTAGGGGGCACCTGACATCTGGGGCAAGAAAAACTGATGTAATGGCGTCGGCTGCATGTTTTATACCCCTGATGACCTGACGTCATGGAGGAAGGGACAGCGACCAACGCAGGACCCAAGACTTTGTTAATCAGTCCGACTGAGGGCTACCTGCAAGCATATAACCCAAATGCAATGACTGCAACAGTGAATACACTTGAACATCTACATTTATGGTAAGTGTACACAACTGTACTTTTGATATGCACATGGCATACAGTTCTAATACAGTTGTAGCACAAGCATCTTATATAAATCATGTTGATATTCACAAATGACATTTAATTATTTACAAAATTCCAGATTGCTATGCTGGCAGTATCTGCCTTTGTCACAGCCTCACAACCCATTATCTGTTTATACCAAATCCTAGGTCACACTCACTCAGAGAAAAGGGGACTGTTGAAAAGAAATGCAAAGTCACTTTTTCCCCTCTCTTCCAAGTGTAATTGTAGAGAAGAGAGAAAGCTGTCCATGCTCTTGACACATACTGTCCAGTCAGGTTTAATGTGTAGTTCCTTAACTCGACACACATTGACAATGATTTTCCTGCTCTGATGTTCTGAGTGTCACTGTAGGTTTTCTGCTTTAAACTATTCCAGGAGTGCAGGAAAATATTTTTTAAAGAACTTAGCATGTCCCTCTTTATCTAGTTTTTGTTTTAGTTTCTTTCTCTGTGAAAAAGACTTGAATGGTAAATGCATCATTAAGGCAACAGTGTATGAAGATCTAGCACAAGAATAGCAGAGTTGTTCTGGTAAAGCAGAGCATTTTTGGTTTTGTTCAGCTACCAAGGATGCCACCTGTCACCTCATCAAAAAAATCACATTAGGCTGTATAAACATTTAAAACCTATGCTGTCATATGGCACTTGTATATTTTGCTCTTTGTCTTTCGGCTTTTCCCACTTAGGGGTCGCCACAGCAGAACTCCGGTCCGCTAATGATTGGCAGTGGATTTTTACAGTGCAGAGTTGCCAGCCCGATGCACAACTTTCAAAGAAGGCACACCCATTCACGCACACACCTACCTGCATGTCTTTAAACGTCACTCGACCGCGGGGAGGACATGCAGACTCCACACAGAAGGCGCTCCAGCCGAGAATCGAACGGGAGAACCTCTTGCTGTGAAGCGACAACCCTAACCGCTGCACCACCGCGGCCCACTATTTTGCTAAAAACAATTAAAGAACAACTTTGTTTCTGTGTATGTTATCTTTCCATCTACAAGTGTTTGTATGAATCCTAATGTGAAGAAAATGCTGGGAAAGTATATGTGTAGAATTGTAGAACATTACATAGTGTTGGTTGTTTTGTGGTTAATACGTAC